>NW_016161674.1:8687-20033 GCF_001687245.7 Rhagoletis zephyria
ATCTCCAAAAGAATAGCAGGCGCGCCTAACAACATACACCACCTAGTTACATGCTCCTCATACTACCAGCTTTGGTTGATTACACATTGCATCTGTTACCTTTATATGTGCGGGCTTTTAGACCCCACTGGCGATTGTCAGAATTCCACTGCTGGTGTTCGATATTCTCAATCGTTCAACAGGTCGATTTAGTCTGACATTCACGGCACATTGTCTTACTTGTCGATTTTTAGTAATAACCAGCTGGCAGCTCCGTTAAAATCCCTGCAGCCATTTAGGATTTCAGTCATAAACATACCTACAGAAGAATTATATACACATTCAAAGATAACGAAAAGTCAGTACGTTTGTACTTTGCCATGCCCTCATTTCAAAGAGCCAATTTTTCTCCATGACTATGGGATTGATTTCATATATCTCCATACGAAGTTCCAGTACTGTACCATGAACACTTCCAGAGATATTTCTCCAATTTTTCTCAAGAGTATGCGATTGATTTTATATATTTAGTATCTCCATACAAAGTTTCAGTACTCTACCATGAGCATTTGCAGAGATATACAGTATGAAAACTTCGGTTTGTATATGAGGTGCCACGCCCCTTTTCCAATAACTCCAATTTTTCTTCATGAATATGTGATTGATTTCATATATTTCCGTATCAAGTTCAAAAATTTTACCATGAACGCTTCTAGAAATATGCAGTATGAAATATTCGGGTTGTATGGGAGGTACCACGCCCACTTTTCAATACTCCAATTTTTCTGGAAGCGTGTGCGATTGATTTTATATATTTCCACACCAAGTTTCATCACTATGTCATGAACATTTCCAGAGGTATGCATAGAGTTCGAAATTTCAGACTTTGGTATCGATACTGAGTACTCAGACTGGCATCGAGTTTATGGTATCGATACTCTAAAAGTATCAGGGAAAAAGTATCGATACTACGCCGTATCGGATTCATTAAAATACGTTTTTGGGATACTAAAATTATTTTATTCTTCAATCGTATATCTAGTTATTTCCTAAAATTAATATAATAGAAATTTAACATATTTGATTTTTATTTCATTGCAGAACTTACTTTCACGTTAGTGTATATGTAATACTTCTATATAGGCAGTAAGCTAACTTCTCAATGGGTAAGCATTCCGAAATCAAAGCGAGACAGTCTAGTACCGTTTTTGTCAATGTATTGTGTACTTGAGTGCCGTTTTTGTATATGTGTTGTGTACATGTTTATTTATAAACGCATGAGTTCCTTTTCTTTCGTACGTGTTTATTGATATATCTGTACTGTAGTATTTTCGGGCGGTACTAGCTCTTACTGCCAATATAGGAGTATTATATATTTGCGTTAGAAGTAATTTTAACGTTAAATGCACATACATACATACACACACACATATACATATATATATGCTTTCACGAATTTCAAATTTAATTAAGAAATTTTTGTAAACTTTTTGGGTATGCATTTTTGTATCCTATTCAATTTTAGTATAATAATGTGGAAGTTTGAATTAAAAGTCAATGGTAGTAGGCTACACGTAAACATGAATATGTTGCAAAACTGCATACCCAAAAAGCTTCTAAAAATTCTGCATTTTCGTGAACTTTGCGTAAAGTTTTATGGCCTTATTCATAAAAAATAAAAAAGGTATATAAACTGAAAAATGTATGAAAATGTCATGTCAATAAGGCCATTAAACTTTAACTTATTTGGTTTATATTATGCAACAGACTACACGCAATTTTAGTTTATTTTAAGTGATGAACAAAATTGAATGACAGTAATCCATATAAGCAAAGAAAATTGGGTTGCCAATGGAATAAAAAATTTAAAAAGTGTATTTTTTATTAAGTATTCGATCCTACGAGTACTTTGCAAAGTATCGAGTAAAATCACCAAATAAGTTATCGAGTATTAAAGTACTCATTTTTATACCCCCAGTATCGATACTTACTCAATATCGATAGTATCGTTCGAACCCTAGGTATGCAGTATGAAAAGTTAGGTTTGCATGGGATGTTCCACGCCCCATTTTCCAATAGCTCCAATCTTTCTCCAAGAGTATGCGATCGATTTCATATACATACGTTCATACCAAGTTACAGTACTCTACCATGAAACTTCCAGAGATATGCAGTATGAAATATACGGTTTGTCGGCCTCTGTGGTGTAGTGGTAAGCAGTGCGCGCTTTCACACATCAGCACCTGGGTTTAAGCCCTGGTCAAAGCAACATCGCAAAATTATAGAAAAAGGTTTTTTCTTAACAGCGGTCGTCCCTCGGCAGGCAATGGCAAACCTCCGAGTGTATTTCTGCCATGAAAAATAGCTTCTCATAAAAATACAATCGCCGTTCGGAGTCGGAGTAAAACTGTAGGTACCTCCGCTTTGTGTGACAACATCAAGGCGCACGCCACAAGTCGGAGGAGAAGCTCGGCCAAACACTAACATATGTCTAAGCGCCAATTTATTATTATTATTATTGTGGGAGATGCCACGCCACCTTTTCCGATAACTCCAATTTTTCTCGAAGAGCATGCGATGGATTTCATATATCTCCATACCAAGTTCCAGAACTCTATCATGATTATTTCCAGAGATATGGAGTATGAAGAATTCGGTTTGCATTGGAGGTTCCATGCGCCTTTTATATATCGAGATTTTTGTTAGCCTATAACCATCCTTTGAACGTCTGCAGCAGGAGTCCGAAATTTCGCCGGTACAGGCGATCTCCAGCTTTGCGAACAGAAGAAAACGACTTTCAAAATATATGTATATTAGTATAGACACAAATTTTTAAAAATGCTATAATCAAAAAGAAAAATATTTCCTTATTTTTTTTGTTTTTTTATACGTTGCACACTAGTACAAAATGTACAATTAAAGCCCATAATAATACGGAAGAAACACATTTTTTATCGTTAAGTTTCGTTAAAAGGTTTCCAAGATACAGCACTTTAAAGAAAGGTACGCATGACGTTTTCTTAAAATTTAAGTCCCGTGGAAATAGGC
The DNA here is from genome assembly GCF_001687245.7 of Rhagoletis zephyria. Lineage (NCBI taxonomy): Eukaryota > Metazoa > Arthropoda > Insecta > Diptera > Tephritidae > Rhagoletis > Rhagoletis zephyria. The sequence continues at coordinate 11,715 of NW_016161674.1, forward strand.
AACCCTACGTCATATCGGCAAAACATGCTACAGGTACATATATTCATGTCCCCTAGGCCTTCAATCTCTTCAACTTTCATCCATATCCTGAGAGGTCGCGCACAGAGGTGGCCGCGGTGACATATTAAAATATCAGCCAAATCGGACCTTAAACTCGATTATTCATAAATATCTTGACTCCAACAACTGTTAACTAGTCCAAACAACTTGCACGGTTGCTAAAAATTCATGCTCTCACACATTTGTATACATTAGTATGGGTGTCATCATTGTCCTCGGAAAAAGATCTTGAGTTCTGCAGTACATCGTGAGTCTTAATATGACTATCCTAAGATAAAAAGTGGGCGAATTGAATCTCTACCGATCTTATATATTCTTATATTTTTTGATAACTAATCTTTAATATGGACCACACTAAACGCTCTGTTTCATATAATAATTCGTACATGTCCCACCCGCTACAATCGTTGTCCCACCCGTGACAGAGTAATTTCGGATTTCTTTATAATAAAGCAATCATTCTTGTTGTAGGTTTTGCTTTGTTAGTATTCGTGGTTCTTTTTTTTTGTAAGACATCAAGTTCACACAGAAAATCGAAATTAAAATACAGGAAAAAATTTATCTCGATTACACAAGGGAACGTGGCACCTCCCATACAAACGGAATTTTTCATACTGCATTTCTCAGGAAGTGTTCCTGGTAGAGTACTCGAACATGGTATGGAGATATATGAAACCAGTCGCATACTCGTGGAGAAAAATTGTGGCTATTGGAAAAGGGGGCGTGGCACCTCCTATACAAACGGAATTTTTATATCTAGGTAGGTATATCTTTGGAAGTGTTCGTGGTAGAGTACTGAAACTTGTTATGGAGAAAAATTGGGCCTATTNGTGAAATTTTATACACTGCTCTCATTTAGTCCAACTTAAAATATGGGATAAATTTAATCTCGATTAGACAAGGGGGCGCAGCACCTCCCATACATACGGAATATTTCATACTGCATTTCTCAGGAAATATTTTTGATAGATTACTGGAACTTGGTATGGAGATATATAAAATAATTATCTACTCATGGATGAGAGCATAAGGGAGTTATTTATTTGAAAATTATATTAAAAAATGGACGTCAAGACGCTTAAAAAAGCTGTAGTTCGAATATATTTTGAAAAGGTGGCAACAGGTGGCAATGTTTGAAAAGTCAAATTTAAATTAATTATATGCAAGCAATCTAAGAATTAAAATATGATTGTCTTACGAAATATTGGTAAGAAAACTTTAGTTTAAAAATTTAAATAATATTTAAGCCTTTTAGGGTTGCTACCTTTTTAAAACTTAAATTCGATTATTCCAAATTAAATATTACAGTAAAAGGCGCGCAATGGTTCTGGCCGTTGATTTATCGGTGGTGATTTCAGATTTACCCCTGCACAACTCAGCCCNGTTCCTGGTAGAGTACTCGAACATGGTATGGAGATATATGAAACCAGTCGCATACTCGTGGAGAAAAATTGTGGCTATTGGAAAAGGGGGCGTGGCACCTCCTATACAAACGGAATTTTTATATCTAGGTAGGTATATCTTTGGAAGTGTTCGTGGTAGAGTACTGAAACTTGTTATGGAGAAAAATTGGGCCTATTGGAAAAAGGGGCGTGGCACCTCCCATACAAACCAAATTTTTCATACTGTATACCTCTGGCAGTGTTCACGACAGAGTACTGGAATTGGGCGATTCGGGTGTCCCTATTCTAAAAAAATTTCCTCTGTTTTTTCCTTTTAGAATTTTTAGTATTTTTGCATGAAAAATATAGTATATAAAAATATCGTGTCACGGTGTTTGTAGCCGAACTTCTCCGAAAATTCAAACCGGTCAATGAAATTTTTTGTGTATATTCGGTAGGTATGATAATAGGTTGTAAAGTATGTTTTATACCGCTAAGTGGAGGGGACGTGGCACCTACCATACAAACCAAATTTTTCACACTGCTTATCTTTGGAAGTGTTCATGATAGAGTACTGGAATTTGGTATGGAGATATATATAATCAATCGCATTAGTCATGAAGAAAGTTTGGGGCTATTGGAAAAAGGGCGTGCACCTCTCATACAAACCGGATTTTTCATACTCCATATCTCTGGAAGTGTTTATGGTAGAGTACTCGAATATGGCACTGAAGCTATTATGTATCTTTGAATGCATATACACTTTTGCTAGGTTATTTAAGATGGCAATGGAAATATTCCTTCTGACAACCACCAAACCGTAATATTAAAAGATAAATGCGTTACCCAAAATCATGAACGTGTATTGTTGGTTAAAATGTTGGACCAAAATGTTTCAAAACAAAAAGATGATTTTGGCCGGGACGAAGTTCGCCGGGTCTGCTAGTAGCTCAAATAATAGTGAATCAGATTTAGCTTTGTCAAAATGTTGAATTGTTGAGTACTTTATACTTAAAATTAAAAAAAGAAAAAACATTTTTATTATACAAATGTTCCACCTGTGAGGGCGGAATACCCTATATATAGTCCAAGGACTACGAAACCACGTTTTTTTCCTTTGATCCTACCCATATATCTTTAAAAAATCGCGATATACTCCAAAAAACTAAAAACGTAGATTTGCTAGATTTGACCTGTAGTTTCGCGCATATATCGCTAAATAGGTAGTATTAAAAAAATAGTATCCTTTTTTTTTAAATATCATAATGCGCGAAAAATAAACAAAAATTTAAATAAAAAAATTCAATTGGTGCGACTGTTTTTCTTTGTAAATTTGTTATTCCAGAAGCATCAAAAACTCCTTTTAAGACTCAATTTTCAGCTATATGCTTATGAGTTCAGCAAGCCCTCCAAAGGCTGGTTTCTACTCGCTTTTTTTAAGATTCACGCGCAAATATATTTTGCCATTGCGCCATTCAAAAAAACTGGGAGCTCCAAAATTACAAAAAGGACCGCCCGCAAACCTATCGTTAGAACTTCAGAAATGGTGAAGGAAGTGCCAGAGCGAATACGTCGACATTTCGTTATTTGTGTCAGAGGAATGGGTGTCTGCCATAAAACTATCTAAAATGTTATTAACAATAGTTTGAATATGCACGCAGTCATAGCAAAGAATTGATCAACTCCTTCGACTACACGTAAGCTGCGAATTCGTTTTTTCTGACGAAAAATTGTTTTTATTGCAAGACGGTCACAACGTTCAGAATGACTGCGTATACGCAGTAAGTATGGTCGTTATCCCCACATATAAAAAAGCATTTGAACGATATCGAAACTTATCTTCCGTTATGGTATGCTGTGCGGTTTCGGAAAAAGGTAAACTTCCTCTCCTTTTTATCGAAAAAGGCGCAAAATTCAACTCGGTTTTACTATATGGAAAAGCTTTTGTTTCCAGCAAAATTCTGCTCCAACTTACAAGTCTAAAATTGTTCAGAACTGGTGCAAACAAGAAATTGCAATTAGGGTAAACGATTTGAAATTAATGACAAAAAACAAAACTTAATAAGTACTGAAATAAAAACAACATAATTTTTTCAAAATCAATAACGGTCTTCCGTTATTTTAGTAAAACTTTAGAAAGAGTTATTCGCCACGTCAGGTTTCTTATAGTTCCTAAAGTGAACATTTTTTTATTATTTAGAAAAACCGCTATTTTCTTACTTGATTCACTTATCTATTTACAGCCTGACTATTTTTCATCCGATGTCATTTGAAATTAAGCATAAGGATCTGTTGGTAGACAAATTTGTTATACGCATTGTTCTTGACCATATAGAATTTGATTAAATCGATAAAGATTGTTCTTAAGAATGCCAAGTATATACACTGAATACACATACCTATATGAAATAAGTGGACGGTGTAACTCCAATTTGCCCGAAATTTTATGAAAACCCAAATAACCGAAACACGATATTTTGACCAGTTTGGACGATTTTTTCTGCCTCTTTAATGTTTATTATTCTTTTATAAAAGTATTTATAACTCAATCAGATAAGTTAAAATTTCCAGCTTTGTGCAAAAATTACGAAAATTCAGCAAACTTGCATCAAAATTTCAATATATTTAATCAGAATTTTTACAATACAGTGGCTACAAAGCACCGTTGATTTTTGATACTTTTCTTGCTGACGTTGTTACGCATTGTATATAAAAAAAAGTATATTAAAAAATTTTGAAACTTGCACTTTATTATCCGAAAATTTAAGGAGCTCCAAAACTGCGTACAAAAAATTATTCTAAAAACTCCGATTAAAAAGTTTATAATTTTGATAATTTTTGTACAAAGTTTGAAATTTGGACTTACATGTTTTTTGTAAGATTTTGAGTTATAAAAAAATTGATAAACATTAAAAAAAAACAACAAAAATAGTCTGGAAACAATAGCGTGCTTCTATTATTTTACTCATAGGTGTATATATGTATATCTCATACAATTCACACATTTTACAGTAACCCATTCCATCGATTTAAGTTTTAGTGGTACTTTATTTGCCACATTAGGTTAAACACAGTCAGCTGTATTGATCAGTCGTTACCAACTCAAACATTTACAAATAATATCATGAATATTTTTCATTTGCTTACCTTACTTTTATAAATTTTGCGATTCTAGTAGTTCTCCAAATAAATATATTGATCTCGTTTCTTACACATAGCGCTGGTGAGTATATGTTGAATTCATATGTGGTGCATATGCAAATAATTCTAGTCGCTATATATTTGAGTGCACTTATGTACGCGAATGAGAGCTTTTATATTACCAAAAGAATTTAGAAAGTTTTAATTGCCTAATCTTAGCAACATGAAACTGATTCACATACTTAATAGATTGCACACATAACAAGAAAAGCACTCACGATCATCCGATATGCACGCATTCAAATGTTTCTTGAGTTTTTAATAAGCGTGGAACCCCAAACATTTTCACATGAGAGGCCTTGGCAATGGCTTTGAATAGCCTGAGATCAGAGTTGCAACCGTTGCTGACCGTTTGGTCATTCAATAAAAAAAAAATAAAATTAGTTTTACTCCAGAAGCACTGAAATTCTTCTTCTAAATACAATTTTTAGTTGTGCGAAACTGCGACGTTCAACGACCGTTGCGCGAATGAGCCAAGCTAAAGCAGACGTCAGTCGAGTAAGCCATAAACTTGATGAAATGCTTGAATAAAAGTAGTTTAAGCGAATAGTTGCTAGTTGTTTGGTCGGTCGGTAAGTTTGCTGGCTGGCGAGATGGTCTGTATGTGGAGTTGCTGGCTGGGCTTGTCAGCGGACGAATATGTGCCGCAAATGCAACGCCGAGGTAAACGACGTGGCATGGCTTAAGATAGTTTAGAGTAAAATGCACTGGAGTACAGATAACGGTGATGATAGAGTGGCGGAAGAGTAAGCCAATTACGGCAAGAGAGTGAGAGAAGTAGCACGCCAAAGAACTGCGAGCACGATTAGCGCAGAGAGGCGAGACGGTGTTGGCGCAGTTCGTCATATCACTCGTAGTTGGTACATATGTATGTTTGTTAGTCTTAAGCAATCAGATTACTTCCGATGAACGGTATGCGAGGACTAAAATATTTCACACGCTGAATTATTTCAATTGCACGAATTTATCTTTAATATCGACTACTTTACGTTTATAAGCGACATGGTCGAGTTGGCAAATATACATATGTATGTTTAAATATCAACCAATACTGTTATTGCTTCCCGTTCTCAGAATTCCAGAAGAAATTCCATCACTTTTGAATAGATCACTAGGTCACTGTTACTGTCGCTGATCTTACCACTACTGCCGCCATATTCTTGGACACTCTACTGAACGCATTTATTATATGTAAATAAACAGCCTTATGCTAGATATTATTTCAACTATTTATCTAACATTCCCAAACCAGCGCCTGGCCAAACGTGAACGAGGTAAATGCTGTTGGACGCGTCAACGGATCTACAAAGGAACCGTCTGTGGCGAATGCTATGTTTGAACTGACCGGACTGGCCTTGCCACTACCGTTTTGGACTATCCCAATGCAAAATATTGTATGCACATTGCAATGCAGAACAGGAAAGCCAAAAACAAAGCTGAGTATGCAGCTTTAGCATACATATGTATGTACATATGTATATGCAGAATTGTACTAACGTTCGTATGTATATAAGTTCACAAGCTCGTCTGCATTCGACATAAAACAGCCTGTGTTCAGTTTTCGGTGAATGGCCGTAAAAGGCGCTGCAGTGACTGGTGTTACTGATTCTGAGCTCCACTCGCGTCGCTTCTTCGCAACACCCCACTTAGTCCGCTATTGTCTTCACGGTCGGTGCCGGTAACGACAACGGCAATGATACCGTAGAAGTGGTTGCCGTAGCTGATATTGGATGTAAGTGTGGTGATGGAGAATGTTGAGGTTTTAAGACTAGGTACTTTTATGCATACAAACATAGGCATACGAAACAGATGAGCTGGTCATGCGCAAATCAAGTATTGTGTCATTGCTAGTTTGACTTTGGGTAAGAGCGAAAGAGCTTTATTTTCATGCTTTTGAGATCTCCAGCAGAGGCTATGGCCCCTTTTAATATATTAAATCGACAGAGGTTTTCCTTCTCCCGTTACCCACGATATATACATACACAGAAATAAAAGCTCTTTTGATGCACTGATTTTGCCTCCAATCTTTATCAATCGACTAACTGTGAAGTTGAGCACGCATCACTTCGTTTGAGTTCCGCATTCTGTCGCAATTTACGAACAGAGCCGATGACGCAGGAATTCCCCGAATTAACGACATAGGCAACTAGATACGAACGCGTATATTTTCAAAACAATGACGATGCCGACCACATTTGAGCCCTGCAGTTTGTTAAGTTTCTGCCTTTTGTTTATTGTCAGTGCAACCCAATATCCGACAATATGACACACGAATATGAAACCGGCACGTGCCGTGTTCAGTACTCTTGCCGTTACTCTCTTGTATTTGTACCAGTCACTTTGGAACTTAAATCATACCGTTTTTATTTAGAACACCGCTGTTCGTGTTGAACCCGCGTATTTCTTGACGAAAAGCCCCGGGTCCGGGGTTTTCAAAGGTAATCGGATTCTTCCGAAATATAAGTTGGAAGATAAAAATAGTAATATTTTGCTAAGTTGATAAATTTGATTAAATATTAAATATTCGCTGTGATGTGCTGGTTAGAAGTGCGCACTACTAGTTTCCGACAAACATCAAAAACAAAAGAAAGTAACAAGTTTTTTTCTTTAGCTTTCTTTGGGTTTTCTAAAGCGGTTGCCACTTGATAGGCAATGGCAAACCTCCGGATCCGTCTGCATGTAAAATAATAGATTTGCGCTTACACATAAGTAAGATTTTTGGAGTGCACCTTCATGTTGTTACGTAAAGGGGAGGGACATACAGTTTTACGCCGACTCCGAACGGCGATTGTATTTTGATAAGAAGCTATTTTTCATAGCACGGAGGTTTGCCATTTCCTGCCGAGGGGCGACCGCTATTAGAAAAAAACCTTTATTTTTATTTTTTGATCTTGGGTTGAACCGTACTTGAACCCAGGCCTTGCGTAATGGTAGCGCGCACTGCTAACCACTACACCGCAGCTTCTCATAAAAATACAATCGCCTTTCGGAGTCGGCGTAAAACTGTATGCCCCTCCCCGTTGTATGACAACTCAAGACGCACGCCAGAAATCGGAAGTGAAGCTCGGCAAAACACTAACATATTGTGTAAGCGCCAATCTATTATACCTTTATTACACTATGCGACAGTCAAAATCGGGATGGGATGAAACCAACGGGAAATGTTATATCGGTCAAAAACAAGTTATACGTGTCCCGGCGTTTCGCTGGGTCACGTCTAGGAATCGAGATATATATATAACTATCATATAGGAGAAATTGTCACCTTTGGTGGTCTTTTTTTGACATAACTCGAGAACCACTAGTCCGATTTTGCTCAAACAAATTTAAAAAAATTAAAAATTACAATTCCTTTAATCTGTTCATATAACGTTTTTCTATATAATCAACAGTTTTGCCGGTAAAAATAAATGTATGAAGAAAAAAAATATTTTTTGCCTAAAATATTAAATTTTTTTAAAACTGGTCAGTTTTCTATAAAAACGTTAAGATTCTCAAATTTTTTATTTTCTTGACATGTTAAAATGCAGCTAAACATGTGGTTTTTACATATAGTTACTCTGGTATTATTGGGGAACATTCCTTAATTCACACCTGTCTTGGACAGTTAGAATGGGCCAGTAGCCCGAAAATATGCTCCGAAAAAGACATTTAGTAAAATTAACACGTTAATACT
>NW_016161674.1:22032-27789 GCF_001687245.7 Rhagoletis zephyria
CTTGTGCACAAGTGCGCTCGGGTATAAAAATTGACTTCAGGTTCGTATTCGGCGACCCCAAAAACTCTCGAGTGCCGGGCTTCGAACAAATGCAACCATAAAAAAAATGGATCGCCATTTTGGATTCGGCATTTTGAATTTTGAAAAACTGACTTCAGATTCCTAATTAGCAACCCCAGGGACCCCGTGGTAACAAGTTTCAACCCATGACAATGCGTAAATCGTTCAGTATCAACATTTTAATTTTACTAGTGTTTTTTCGCGAGCATATTTTCGGGTACTGGGCCCATTCTAACTGTCCAAGACAGGTGTGGAATTAAGGGAATGTTCCCCAATAATACCAGAGTAACTATATGTAAAAACCACATTTTAAGCTGCATTTTAACATGTCACGAAAATAAAAAATTTGAGAACTTTAACGTTTTTATAAAAAACCGTCCAGCGCGGCCTCTAAACAAACTTTTTTTTTTTAAATAAAAAAATACGTGTCTCTTTTTTTATCACAAATAACAATATTCGGATGTACCGTTTATGAATTTCCAAAAAGAGTGTTTTTATGAACCACTCTAATGTGCATATACACGGTATATATTATCAAATAAAACACCTCTTTGAGGTAAAATGAAAGCTGAACTAAATAGAAACACAAAATTTATGATATCAATTTCCGGACGAAAATTAGACTAATTTTTTTAAATGCCATGGAAACTGACGCATAATAGTTTTATTCATTCGGAGCGCTGCAAATTTCTGTATACTCTTAAAAACACAAAATAAAATACGTGACTTTGGCAACGTTCCGAATAAATAAAACTGTTTTCTGTCAGTTTCCAGGGCAGTTAAAAAAATTAGTCTAATTTTCGTCCCGAAATTGATATCATAAATTTTGTGTTTCTAGTTCAGCTTTCGTATTGAATTACATTTAAAAATCAATATGATTACAAAATATTAATAATTACCAAAATAGAAACATACCCACATTAACTTCAATCATTTGTTCCATCAGTTAATAAATTTATGCCATATAAACGGTGACCACTCGTACCTATTTTGACGGTACAGTACCGATTTTGAGAAAATTGTCCCGCTGAATATTTTGTAGGGATGTACAAGTGTCCAGATTTTTCAAATTTGTACTGATTAAATCCCAATTTTCAGTGTTCTCTTTATTAATTTAAGATGGGTCTCCCTATAATCTGCCCCAAAAACCATTTTTCGGATAAACTTGGGTGCACTTTTGTTACCACAAAGAGCATAGGATATAAGGGAGACATTAACATGGCCAGCATCCTTATTTTCTATGATCTTTGATTATGTTGTATTCTGTCTTACTGGTATTCTCGCTATATTGCAGCCTATCAATCGGGTCTAATTTTTGTTTTAAGGTTTTTATAATTATTTGGTAAGTTTTATTCTATAACGAAATGATTCTAACTTGAATTTAGTGAAATTATATAAAATATAAGCTGTGGATATACATTGTGTGTATACATTCTTGCGATAGTCTTTCAGGTTTTTTCTATTTGTTTAGTTGTTTTTGTTTTCTAAAAAACCAAATTGTATGTTCGGATTCGTTGGTTTAGAAATGTAGCGATTTTTGTCTACAGAAATCTGGTCACCTCAGCCATGTACCAAAGTACCTGTTGCCGTCTGTTTATGCTCTAACAGACGTTTGTAAATAAGGATATTCGTGATTTCAATATGTCATCAACCAGACCATTTTTTACGGTCTACAAACAGAGGTCGGACTTCTACCACATTGTGGTAGATCTGCCACTTTTTTGAGCATCTACCACACAAGGTCTGAAATCTACCACATATTCGCGGTTTTGAGTAGTTTTATTTTTGCTCGACATAATTTTCTTAATTTTAAGAGCATAACTGTCCAACACTAAACACTAACACCAGGCAGAATGGGAGGATAAAATAAACCGTAAAATAGTAAATTTTCTTAATATTTAATTTTTGACAGGAAACATGGTTTCATTGTGTTAAATTGCAAAATATATGATTTATAAAAAAGAACTAATAGCGAAAATGTTAAAAAAAACGGCGAGTTTTGTGAAAGTATCAGAAAATTTCAGTGCATCTAAAGTTTCTAAAGCGTTGTTTACTTTTACTTGAGAATTGTCAAAATCGGCAAATCCCAAGTAGCGGTTTCTGGAACGTGCCACATTTGTCCGCTACATCGTGATGTGATAAAAGAAAAGCTGGCAGCACTCCGCAAAATATGTTCGAAAAATATCTTGATATGGAAGGAACTGCTTTACGCGGTCAAGGAAAAAAATTGCCAAAACTCAACGGAATTTTTAGCAACTTCAATCTTGCACTTTATTGTAATAAAATTAAGTTTTTTTTTAGATTCTAATTAAAATGTTTGCAATTTAGGAGAAACCTTGCAAAATACTTTTAATTTTTGTACAAAGTTTGATCCAAAACCTTAGATCTACCACATTTTTTTGAAATCTACCACATGTTTTCCAGATTCTACCACAGAATTTTTTTTTGAAGTCCGATCACTATCTACAAATAAATATATGGTTATGGTTATGTAAGGGTAGGTCTATATGCCGCGATCAGACTTGATCGATTGTGGCCTCTATTTCAACTCTAGTTGTTTAATATGCTCAGGAATTGCGTAATCTCCTATTGCGAAACCTGCACAGAGTTGACTTCGTAACAGTGCACGGACTTCGAAAAAAATTAATAGAGGTATATTTTACATACTAAAAATGGTATAAGTTGGTCGATTTACAAACAAAAATTTCTAGTCGTATAGGATAAATCAAGGTGAATTTATGTAAGGGTGGGTTACTTGAGTAGCTGGATTCTCGGTTCGGTGGTCCTTAATGTCAAAACCTATACAAAAAACTGGGCTCGAATCATCACATACGATATCGTAAAAACACATTTTTCGGATTATGACATACGTGAACGTAGTCTTTATACCACTCAGCTTAAATGACATACATACGTATCTAGTATGGTTTTCGATCTGTGAACGGATGTTACGATTCGAGCTCTGGTTCCGAATCACGGCATCCGTCATCGAATAAAACCCGATTCGGATCGAATGAAACAAAATGACAGACTTTTTCTCCCCAATACAATTTAAACTGAAAACGGAAACTGGCAATCGAATGACGTAATCTCGAAAAGATATTTTGTTTCGAAATTGATTCAGTCACAGATGCCGTGATTCGGGTTCTGGATTATTTTAATAGGAGGCTTAAAAAATTACTTTCCACTACAAAATTTGTTTATTAAAATTAGATTTGAAGTACTTAAAGTTTGCGACCCATTCGCTTCCCAGCTTCTCATTCATATTTTTTTATTTGTCGATTGAATTTTTTCAAAAAAAAATCCATCTTTTTTTGGCAATTTTTTTTTTTAAGATAACTTGCCTCAATATTCTCATTTTCGTTGTTGGTGTTTCCGACAGGGTAGGAGTGTGATGTAATGTGTGGGATGACGGAAAATCGTTCCACATTACATCACATTGCCTGAATATCTTTATTTTGGTTATTTTAGTTTTTAAGAGGTTTAGAAAGCCCATTCAAGTTAGCTCAATAAATAGCTTACAATAATTCGCATTGAGCTGAAATTTGGTACGAATGTTAAGAACGCCATTATAATTGAAATGTGAAATCGATTCCACATCCGCAAAAAATTTATTCGAGGTCAAAGGTCACATTGATTTTTTGCATTTGCCAAACCTGTAAGGTGTATAATAAAAGTAGGTGTCACAAAAGTGTAGATCATGCAATTATCTATAAAACCTGTTATAACACATTTGTCCCAAGGAATTACAGTTTGGATGAAATATGCAAAAAAAAAACAATTTGTGTGACCTTTGACCTCGAACAAATTTTTTTCGGATGTGGGATCGATGGGGACTTTTCACATTTCATTTATCATGGCGCTGTAATTTGCAACTCAATACGAATTTTTGTAAGCGTACCCCTATTTATTGAGCTAACTTGACCGAGCTAAAAATATTTTTTTAATTTCCTTTAAATCTCTTAAACCAGTTTCACTAAAGAAATTTACATGAAAAATTACTTGTTCACAGAAAATAAATCATTTTTCACTTAAATTGCTTTCGTGAAACTCGTAGTTAAAAAACAAAAGAACTTAAACGTGTAGATATCAAAATATAGGTATTGAGGCAAGCTATCTTTAAAAAGAAATTTAGCCAAAAGAAAGATGGCTTTTTTGAAAAAAATTCAGTTTTAATTTTTTATGAAAAGTGCAATGTCATCTTTATTTTTTTTTTAGTTTAAAAGCGGCAGATTGAAAGAACATCACCCATAGCATCCAATAGATATATAATTATTTTCAAATGCTAATAAAAATACTAATTAGATTGAAAAAATTTATTATTTACGTAGAGTCATTCATAACAACCAAGAATATCATCGTTTTATTTGGAGTATTCAGCATATTGTATTTGATTGTGGATATAGTTCAGCACAACTCAAAGAAAAGTCACATGCAATTCATCGAGGTATAGACAAAAATTCTTTTAATACTGAGTCAACATTAACATCCAGATTGCGATGAATACTGACAAAAGCTAGACCAGTGCTGTCCAACCGGTAGTTCGCGGGCGCCTAGTAGCTCGCGACTTGTATTTTAGGTGCCCCAAACAAAAAGATGGACAGAAGAATACTCTGTACCGAACTACGCCATTTCCGGATGTAATTGCGAAAGTGTCAATTGTAAATGAGAATCGTCAATTTTAAATGCGAAAGTAAATTGAAAAGCGTTAATTGGAAATGATAAAGCTGCAAATCAAAAATATAATAGCCAACTGTAAATAAGATAAGATAAAAAAAGATTTCCAAAGATATTAATGAAGAAATTCCCAATGACCATGTAGATAAGGCTCACCGACTTGGCATTTTTTAATTATATAATTGAAACACAGCTTCTCATAAAAATACAAACGTCGTTCGGAGTCGGCGTTAAACTGTAGGTCCCTCCCCTTTGTGTGAAAAATTCAAGGCGCACGCCAAAAACCGGAGGAGACGCTCGGCCAAATACTAAACGCCTATCTATTATTATCAATTGAAAAAAACTAAATAATCTCAATTATAGTTTTCAGAAATTATGACTGCAATCTCAGCGTTTGTGGGGAAAATCGGCATATGAAAGCGGCTGTTGGACTTTGAACTCGAAAAATTCTGACGGGGTACAATCCATTGCATTACGTGGAAAATGTTCTTCAGTTACTATCGAAATACGAAAAACGGTGCAGGAATACAAATGCAAAGATCCGTAGCTAATAGGTGGTTTTTGCGTCAAACGATGAGGAGTGCAATGGGGTATAGTCGTTGCGCTGGGTATGCAGTTACAGTTGCATGGCTATACTCAATCCCGACTCTTGCGTCCTCGTTCGCGCACTCTGGGCAACGTGAGCAACCCGAGATGCGGTAACCAACCCGAGTGGAGCCTTGGGTCACGGCAGAAAGAGAGGGACCTTCGGTGGGGCCACTCTGACTTATTCGGTTTAAAGACTCACTGAAGTCTGCAGCATCTGTTCACCAGTAGGTGCGGCTGCAAGCGGGTGTCTGCTTGGAGCAAGCGGCTCGCTATATAAACGTGTATTTGGTTGCGAAACCACCCCCGTCCCAGCAATGGGTTGTGCACTGGGCTTGGGACCCGCCACGTAAAAACCACTTCCAGTAAAGAAGCAAGGCAAAGCCTCGGATGAGACCCCCCCTTATGATGACGACCACGGCAAACGTTTAAAGG
>NW_016161674.1:28483-35198 GCF_001687245.7 Rhagoletis zephyria
GTGGTAAACGAGGACAAGACGAAGTATCTCCTGTCATCAAACAAACAGTCAGCACATTCGCGCCTTGGCACCCACGTCACTGTTGACAGTTAAAATTTCGAGAAAGTAGACGACTTCGTTTACTTGGGAACCAGCATTAACACCGATAATAATGTCAGCATTGAAATCCAACGTAGAATCACTCTTGCCAACAAGTGCTACTTTGGACTGAGTAGGCAATTCAGGAGTAAAGTCCTCTCTCGACGTACGAAAACCACGCTCTATAAGTCACTCATCATGCCCGTGCTGGTATATGGCGCAGAAGCATGGACAATGATAACATCCGATGAGGTGGCTCTTGGAGTGTTTGAGAGAAAGATTTTGCGGAAGATTTACGGGCCTTTACGCGTTGGCGACGGCGAGTACCGCAGACGATGGAACGATGAGCTGTATGAGCTTTACAACGATATGGACATAGTGCAGCGAATTAAAATACAGCGGCTCCGCTGGCTTGGTCATGTCGTTCGAATGGACACCGACGCTCCAGCTCTGAAAGTATTCAACTCGGAACCCGCTGGTGGTAGCAGAGGAAGAGGGAGGCCCCCACTGCGATGGAAAGATCAGGTGGAGAAGGACTTGGCTTCACTTGGCGTTTCCAATTGGCGTCAGTTGGCACAGAGGAGAAACGACTGGCGTGCTTTGCTGAACTCGGCCAAAATCGCTTAGGTGGTTACAGCGCCAAAAAAGAAGAAGAAGATGTGGGGAATTTAAATTCGATGAAATGCATCATAATGAATCAACATTTTCAGTTATTTGTTAGTTACGCCCTTTTGCATTTCAGTTAACAATGTTAGTTAAAGATTTTTGCATTTTAGGTGACGAATTGTTCTCTATGGAACCAGTATTTTCTTTTTCCAAAAAAGCGATTTTTGGATCATAATGGAAACACTGCTATATCAATTAAGAGAAATTGTTGTTTTCACAATACAACGAATGTTCGTTATCTATTCGCATTCCTTTATTTTAGCTAGCTGTATAAATTTTATTAATAAATAAAGGGTTTCATAGGGATCAATTAAGATTGAAGTTTATTAAGGCGGTACCCGCAAAGCAAAGCAATGGTTTTAAAGTAGCCGTCGGTGCGAACTCGGTTGGGCACCACTGAGCTAGACCATTGTGTGCTTGTTCTCTACACATGCCTGCACATGATATTCATTGAATTATTTTGCAAAACTATAACTAAATAGGGAGCGAAGGGTATTATGAACCACATAAGGAAAAATTTCTGTAGCAAAAAAAAACGGAAATATGAATTTTTGTTAGTTTTTAATGGATAACACAGCCCAACAAAAATAGACAAACAACAAATTTTAAAGCACACTCAGAAAAAACATTCCTTGATGCTAGGAAAAAAGTACATTATTCTAAGGAAATATTACCTTGAAATGGCTCCAATGACATAGCTGCCTGAATATGAGCAGGAAATTTCTTTTAAATATTTTATTTTTATTTGTATTTATTTTTTGTTATTGTAATTTTTTAAATTGGCTGCGTTTCTTTATACATTCCGGATAATCCAATTTCACAGCCGGAATAAACAGAATGCGTTTGAAATATAAGTCAACATATCATCAGGAAGGTTCTAAAGAATAAATAAACAAAAAAGTTTATTCCAAACGTTCAGAATGAATAAAGAAATGCAGCCATTGTATCTAGAAAAATGTATCTAATTGATTTTTTATGGTATTTGAGTATTTAAGTTTTTCCATATCTATAATTTATAATTTTAAAGTTTGTAATTTATATTTAAATTGAAATAATTGACTTACCACTCCAACCAGCTCCAACCGGAATCGAACCTGCGATCTCAGAACCAGAAGCAGTAGTGTTCACGCGACTCTACAGCTGACATTTACCAGGAAAGCAATTAACTTTGTCTTAAATTCAAATTCAAAATTATTTAAAGAAATTATTACTTATTTTTTATTTTTTTATATATATTTTTATATTTTTTTTTTATATTTTTATTTTTTTATTACTTATGTTAAGTAAATTTACTTCCTCAAATTAATGACGCCCTATTTTTAGCATGAACCTGAATTAAGGAAAAACTTCTCAAAATTAGTAAATTTTTTGTAATATTAAGGAAAAAACTGTAACTCTAAAATAAGGATACTGTTTTCTTGTTTTAAGGAAATGCATTTTCCTGGGTGCAGTTTTCGATAGATTTTTTGGCATTCATAAAGTTTCCATCAGCTACACATTTTGAAAAAAATAGATCAAATTGTCAAAAGATCGCGATTTTTGCAATGTTTTAGAAGCTCTAGCAGAGACACAAAAGGTGATAGAACATTCCTGGTTTAAATTAAAGCTAGAACTCTCGACTACTATCCTTGAAACTACCATCCCTGATCCATCCTTGAGTTGATGGTCACTTATTCATTTGTAATATACTTTTATTTGTTCTTAATTTATTTTAGAGAAAATTGGGAACAAGTGTAATTGACATTGTTTATTGTGGTTAACCAACTGTACATTGAATTCTTGTACACAAATATATCTTTCTCATGATTCTAGAAAATTATAAGAATTATAAAATTATTAGCACCAATAGCTGACCCTACGAAAATACAAATAAGCCACAATACTCCCTAGTGTAATTTTTTAATTTTGTACGTTTCAAACAATAAATAATAAGCATTCAAAATCTAATAAAAAGAACAAAAACGTGCAATGTGCAAATACAGGACTTGACGTAAAACGTAAGTTTCATAAAGTGAACGCAATCCTTTCATCGAAAGGGGTGAATACTATAATATCTTTTCAAACACAATATTTCACTGCAATTTTTTTATATAATTATTGGTTTCCCTCCTCCAGAGTTCATTTGTGCTTGAATCGCTATTTTAAATGACTCCCGCTTTTGTTTTAAATAGGTGGTACCCATTAGCCGCTGAAAAAAGCATTTCACTAAAACACGAAGACAGTATCCTTATTTTAGAGTTACTGTTTTTTTCCTTAATATTACGAAACATTTACTCAATTTGAGAAGTTTTTCCTTAATTCAGGTTCATGCTAAAAATAAGGCGTCATTAATTTGAGGATGTAAATTTACTCAATATAAGTAATAATTTCCTTAAATAAGTTTGAATTTTGTCAGTGCTGTTAAGACAAAGTTAATTGCTTTCCTGGCAAATGTCGGCTGTGGCGTCGCGTGAAGACTGCTGCTTCTGGTTCTGAGATCGCAGGTTCGAATCCGGTTGGAGGTAGTTAGAGTAAGGTAAGTCAATTATTTCACTATAATATAAATTACAAATTGTAAAAATAATTTCAATTGAAAAACCTAAATACTCAAATACCATAAAAAATATATATGATATTTTTTTAAATACAATTTGAAAAATTACAATTAAAAAATAAATAAATAAAAAATCCTAAAAAAATACCCTGTTCTAGGACTCCGACCGTGCATCTCTCGACTAGCACTCCAGAGCTTTGCCCTGTCGGCCATTTCCACTGCTTGAGCGGAGGATGAAATTGCAAGAAATTTTTCCTAAAAACTAAAGCATTGTGTTTTCCTTAAACTGAGTCAAATCGTTTGCTCATATTAAGGCAGCCATGTCACTGGAGCCATCTCAAGGTAATATTTCCTTAGAATTATATATTTTTTTCCTAGCATCAAGGAATGTTTTTATTGAGTGTACCCTTCGTTCCCCTAATTGCAAGGAAAAACAATGTTGTCACCATTAGGCTATTTTAATAAAAAGTTTCACGGATATCTTAAATTTGTTTTTATTATTTATGGCATTTTAACAATTTTTATTGAGCTTGAGGCCGTTTCTAATGAAAAAATGTTGTCGAGAAACAATGCTAATTTACCCATAGGTAGAAGTTATCGCTACTATCATCACATCTCCTCATCAGACTTCGTCACCGCGGTCACTGAGATATGAACCATTAGAAACGGCCTCAAGCTCAACAAACATTGTTGAGAACTTAAAATATTTTTTATCATTATTATCTTAAACTAAATCATGGCAAATTTGTATGCATATTTCCCTCCAACAGGGGGCTTAAACCCACAAACTCCCCCCTTGCGGCCGGGCCTGGTACATACATATGTTTTAACAAATATCGAACAAACAAGCTTATTCAATAAGGAACAAAGAACCAGTAAACTTAACTTCGGCGCACACATAACACTGTGGATAATAGCATACCCGGGATATTGGTAGGACTAAAGCTGGTATTTTAAAGCGCGGCCGAAGGTCGTCTTCTCAAAAAGGAATTGTGCGCGCAAAAATATTGCATATGGATAATGTGACCAACTATTTCATAGCTCAAAGAAGTACAGGTTAGGTTTGGTTAATTTAACGCCGCGAGGAGATTAGGAAATTACAAATGCGGCTATTTTCGATCTTTGAGAGCTCAGTGTTTGTTCAGAATTGCGAGACAAAATGCTCCCAGCTTAGCCTCGCGAAGGTTAGGTAGTCTAAAAGAAAGTGTGGAGGTGATTCCACTTCATCTTCCTCTTGACAGCTGATACNTGCAATCACAACAGACAGCCAGCGAGCTCAGTGTTTGTTCAAAACTGCGAGACAAAATGCTCCCAGCTTAGCCTCGCGAAGGTTAGGCAGTCTAAAAGAAAGTGTGGAGGTGATTCCACTTCATCTTCCTCTTGACANTGGTTAATTTAACGCCGCGAGGAGATTAGGAAATTACAAATGCGGCTATTTTCGATCTTTGAGAGCTCAGTGTTTGTTCAGAATTGCGAGACAAAATGCTCCCAGCTTAGCCTCGCGAAGGTTAGGTAGTCTAAAAGAAAGTGTGGAGGTGATTCCACTTCATCTTCCTCTTGACAGCTGATAAAAAAGGATCAGATGAAATTCCTAGTCAGCAATGGCCTGTCAGAACTCCCATCATTAGTCCTTGAGAGGTAAAGATGGGTCACTCGTGTCTTGCGCTGCAAAACGTATTTAAAAGTGCCCTATAAAAACATTTGCTACAGTAGAGAAACGTCTTATTTTCCTTTTTTATGTCACAAAAGGACCCGGTTTCCCTTAGCCTAGTAACAGTTCGTGATGCCACAATTCTGTCNCAAAAGGATCAGATGAAATTCCTAGTCTTACCCCTTGAATACCAATCGCGCAATGGCCTGTCAGAACTCCCATCATTAGTCCTTGAGAGGTAACGATGGGTCACTCGTGTCTTGCGCTGCAAAACGTATTTAAAAGTGCCCTATAAAAACATTTGCTACAGTAGAGAAACGTCTGGTTTCCTAGAGCTAATGAATTCATTTGGGCGAGAGACCTCACCTTTTTGTCGATAGCTCCCCTACAGCAGTACAAGGCAACCCGCACCTTTCTTACCCATTCCCCAATGCTAGACTTCCACGACAGCCGTCATTGATCGCCCACCTCCCACCTAGTTACCTGGTTCAGGTAACCTTGAGCCAGACCAAAAGGGTGTATAGAAATCGTCCCTTAACAAAAACTTCCACATCATATACATGCATAGGCGATAACCCGACAGCCCACTTTTTCCAGTTCCTCTAGAAGGTCGTTTACAACCACAATCCAGAGCAGGGGAGAAACAACACTACCTTATGGAGTGCTCCTACTGACTCTTGCCTGAGTGCAGGCGCTTCNGTAACAGTTCGTGATGCCACAATTCTGTCTGCAATAACCGCAAGAGCCGTGCTCAACATACGTTAGGCGCCAGTGTAGGTGTGGTTCCTAATGTTCCACTAATTCCTGTTTTACAAGTTTAGCCTTCTCTAGTGAGTTCTGCCAGACAAGGCCACTTTAAATAAGATAGGCTTAAAGCTGGTTTCCTAGAGCTAATGAATTCATTTGGGCGAGAGACCTCACCTTTTTGTCGATAGCTCCCCTACAGCAGTACAAGGCAACTTGCACCTTTCTTACCCATTCCCCAATGCTAGACTTCCACGACAGCCGTCATTGATCGCCCACCTCCCACCTAGTTACCTGGTTCAGATAACCTTGAGCCAGACCAAAAGGGTGTATAGAAATCGTCCCTTAACAAAAACTTCCACATCATATACATGCATAGGCGATAACCCGACAGCCCACTTTTTCCAGTTCCTCTAGAAGGTCGTTTACAACCACAATCCAGAGCAGGGGAGAAACAACACTACCTTATGGAGTGCTCCTACTGACTCTTGCCTGAGTGCAGGCGCTTCCTCACTCCGCCTCGATAGTTCATTCATGAAGTAAACTGTAGATAACCCTTATTAGATTCGTTTCAACCCCCAGATTATGAATGTACTTGACTATTGCCTCTGGAGTGACATTGTTGAAGGCTCCCTCGATATCGAAGAAGGCCCCTACTGCATAATCTTTATGCGAGAAGGCTTTCTCTGACCACTTTGCCCATGTGTGCAGGCGATATTCAACGACCTTTTCTTGCAATAAGCATACAGTGAAACCCGCTGTACAGCTGTACCGCAACCCCCTACCACATCTGAAACCGTTTCCGATTAGGTTAACCCCGTCCCGAGGGGTTTAATCGTTGTCCCTTCCAAAAAATCGGTCTTTGTATCTAGGTTTTCAAAAGATACCACTGTCGATGATGTGAGGGGGTATTTAACTTCCAGGCTGATAGCAAATGAGTTGCATGTACGCAAGTTCAGATTCTCGTATGAAAGAAGCATTTCTTCTTTTAAACTAGACATATCCGAAGACTGCTTTGATAGAGTAATGAGCCCATCTTTTTG
>NW_016161674.1:35990-41759 GCF_001687245.7 Rhagoletis zephyria
CCGACCTCGCCCAACAGTTCGTCTATAGCGCGGAGCGGAAACTAGGACTTTCCGCCTGCCTCACATACAAAGTAATGACTACGGGAACATGGATCGGCCATGATCAACGGCCTGTAAACAGCGCGGAGGGAGCGGAAACTACGTCTTTCCGCCCGCCGCACACAAAAGTAGACTGGAGACTAGGCCTCGCCAGCTACCCAAATTGATATTGTATATCATTATTATCTTTACAAGTTAATATATATAATTAGTTCACTCTAAAATGTATCATACATACTTAAATATCTAAATTTTTTATCTCAATTGTCTGTAAGAAAACATTTTTCTGTAGACTAAATAAAAAATTTACATATTTATGTAAGTTAACAAAAAGATGTAGCTACATCAATAATTATGTTCGCTTAAGTACCCGCATCGAGGTACTTAAGCGGGTTCTTTTAAGTACCCGACCCGCCTAAGTACCTCAAAAAGCTGAAATTTTTCATGAGGTACTTAAGCGGGTTTTACTGTATATACATATGTACGCACTCATCTGTTGCAAGTGGTTTTGATATTCGTAGCTTTAGACATAGGTTTAGTAGTCTATTGATAAAAACGCAAGGCGAAAATTTTAAAAATACTGAAATCATTTTAACTGGGTCCTTTCATAACTGATGAACATACATATACATATGTATATATACATATGTACGGATGATATAATAGCTCTGATCCAATACTTTTTGTGTAAAATCCTGTAAAAATGTCAAACAGCCAAATTACTCTATGAAATGAGAGTAAAAAGTGAGTTACAGTAAAATAAGGGAGCACGAATTTCGATGTGAAGCGAAACTCTCTGGAAGGACAATAATAATAATAAATAATAATAATATAGATGGTCATTTTTGGGAAATAATAGTCACAAAGAATCTGCCTAACGTTCTCTTGAACAGCTCTATGAGCTCGATTATGTTCGACAACAACGATCTCTCGCTGTTCGTCTTTATTTACAATGTCGGCCACCACACTTTTACAGAACCAAAACTTTGTTGCCGGAAAGCATCTTACAAGTTTGTGTTGTATGCTGGCCAATATTGGCAAAGTGCAGTGTATGGCGTTTACCACATTTGGGTTCACGGCTAATTTCACTTCTTCCATGAGATATTCCTTATTTGTGAATTGGATAATATGGCGAGTTTTCTNAAATAAAAAATTTACATATTTATGTAAGTTAACAAAAAGATGTAGCTACATCAATAATTATGTTCGCTTAAGTACCCGCATCGAGGTACTTAAGCGGGTTCTTTTAAGTACCCAACCCGCATAAGTACCTCAAAAAGCTGACATTTTTCGTGAGGTACTTAAGCGGGATTTACTGTATCTAGTTTCTTATGTACAAGTCTATCAGTCTCTCTAGCGTTTGTAGCAAAAACGAAGAGAGACGGATAGGCCTGAAATCCCTAGGGGAAACATGAGAGCCTTTTCCTGCCTTCGGGATGAACGCAACACTGACTACGCTCGAAGCCTTGGGGATGTACCGGGTCCTCACGCAGTTCGCATAAATAGGATTTAGCCAATTGCACGACACCTTCAGAGCCCTTTGCAGCTACGCAGGTGTGATGCTATCGTTTCCCGTAGACCTTTAATAGTTGCATCGAATTTATCGCCCAGGCCATGTGTTCGGAGAAGCACAGGACCTAAAGTACAAAATATCGCAAATAAGTACATTTGACTGTACTTCGAAGTACAAAGTGCAAGAGCAGAAAAATAAGTACTGTACTTCCGAAAGAAGTACGGTTGGTCACATTAAATATAGCATACCCGAATTTTAAAACTTATATCATAATTACTTTAAATACACTACGCAACAAAATTGAAAAAAGTCAAAAAACTTGGAATGCCATATAGCACATATTGTGGGCCTGGTCGACTTATGAAAAATTAATAGTTGGAATTTCAAGTATACCCGAGAAATCTTGACCAATGGTCAAGAAACAGTTTTTTGAAGGTTACATTTGCTTTTTGTTTATAATTTCAACATTTCCGAACCAAGTTTAAATGTTGATGGATCGTTAGAAATATAATAAAAATGTGCTTATAAAGGTGTTTAGCTTACCGGATTTCGGATGGCGCACTTACCTTAATTATTCAAAAAAATAAAAAAATATTCCGATTTTTTTTCGATTTGATCCCAATTTAAAATGCTTTTCGATATGAAACCGTCAATAACTGCAAACAAGCTATTACCTTATTTACCTTACTTACGAGAGAACCGCATAAACAAAAACCCGATTTGACTCAACACATACTTCCTTCAAGATGTCCGGTGCCATTTCAGCGCACTCGCTGAAACCGTATTCAAAAGTAAACAAAAGTTGTTATTTTTATTCGATATTTCTTGAATAAATAATTTGCGCGGCGGACCGAAATGAAAGCGAACAAGAATTCAAATTTGTTATAATAATGATTCAATTTTAAAATGGGCTGTATAAGGAAAACCAGCCTTTTTTCCAACCGATGTGAGAAATAACAAAGCGATTTGAAAACAAATTCTAGTCAGTACACTTTTGAATTTCTGAGCGCATTGAAAGTTGGTTAATGCCTCTGTTTTGAATTACAGCGACCTAGGTAAAAGCGCTGTATGTGTCGGTGTGAACAAAGTATCACAGCGCACGGCAGTCCGCGCGAGTGACGAAAGCAGCCACAGTAGCATGCTGAAATGACTCGCTTATATATACACGAGATTTGGAAGTTTTTACCCAGACGTCCAATCGACATGTTTGAGATATCGTTGGAAAGGTCATGCAGAGTGTGTCCAGAAAATGTATTCAAGCTTCATAAACGATTAACCGGATTCTCTAAAATTAGGCTAAAGTGATGCGAAACAAAAACGTGTTTTGCTTTTGCCGGTTTAAGGAGACATGTGGGTACACCCAAGATACTTAGTGTTATTCTATAGGCCAATACCTTTCAAACGATACCTTATATATTAAGTTCCGGCTACTAGTAAATGTGTTTTGGTTCGTGTCTTCACTACGATATGCTTTGGCATGTACATATGTGGCGTCTGTACGTACCTTCATTTAATTTTTTTCAAACTTTCAGGAATTAAACTACAAAAAAAAATTAAGAAGGTATTGTTCCAGGATATTTTGATTCGTATGCCTTTGTGGGCATGGCTGCTGCCTGAAATTCGAAAAAAGGCAATTTTTAAACTACCACTGAGGCCGCACTACTCAGTCCATGTCATTGGTGTGAATATCAGTAGAAGGGTCTTAGAACAAGCTATCTAACGCTGTCTTCTGTGTATGAAATATAAATATGTCATAACGTTATCGCCTGAAAACTAAAAATACGCTTAAGAATGAGCTGATTTTTATGACTTTGTACTGATTTTTGATCCCAACTGTACTGATTATGTCACTATAATATCTGGCCACCCTATGTGCACCCCACACCCGGTAGAAATATTAATAAAATAAAACTATCCAAAGTTGGTAACAAGTTGAAAAATTTTATCATTTTTCGAATACAAAAGATATGATCATTCTTTTTCGCTTTATTCCGTATTCGAAAAATTATATGCTTCAATGGACACATTGATTTGAACACATCATTTAGATTTAGATAACATTTTTAGCACTTTATTTGAGAAAANTGCACCCCACACCCGGTAGAAATCTTAATAAAATAAAACTATCCAAAGTTGGTAACAAGTTGAAAAATTTTATCATTTTTCGAATACAAAAGATATGATCATTCTTTTTCGCTTTATTCCGTATTCGAAAAATTATATGCTTCAATGGACACATTGATTTGAACACATCATTTAGATTTAGATAACATTTTTAGCACTTTATTTGAGAAAAATAAGACATTTAGATTATTGTTTGTGTTGTCGTCGAGTTTAAATTTGCTACCCCAAAATAATTGATATCAAATAAAATACCTCTTTGAGGTAAAATTTTCGAGTGACGAAAGCTTAACTAGAAACACAAAATTTATTATATCAATTTCGTGACGAAAATAATACGAATTTTTTTAACTGCTTTGGAAACGTACGGAAAATCTTTTTTATTTATTCGGAACGTTGCGAAATTCCGCCTACTGCTAGAAACACAAAATAACAAACAGAACTTTTGCAACGATTCGTATGAATAAAAAAGATTTTCCGTTTCCAAGGCAGTTAAAAAATGCGTATAATTTTCGTCACGAAATTGGTATAATAAATTTTGTGTTTCTAGTTCAGCTTTCGTCACTCGAAAATTTTACCTCAAAGAGGTGTTTTATTTGATATGAAACTACATTTAAATTCGGTCGATAATCCACCACACATACATTTTACATTGGCTTTAAAAATCCACATTGAAAGTTGATAGCTTTTATAAATATTTATTAAGAACGGCAAACCAAAATTTGATGTCGTTTTTTTGTGCACATCGTCCATGTGTCCGCTATCATGCTCAATTTATTTTTACCCTCAAGTCTTTTCTCTCTCGCTTCCATTTCCTAATGCATCCTCTCCCGTTTTTCGTCACTTAACTGACCCAAGTTCTCAGGAAAATGACTTAATGTGAATGTAGAAATTTAATTTTAATTTTGAACTGGTCAACGACGTTGGCGTAATTTGCACTTCTTTTATTGCCAAGGAAATTTTTGTTTAGGCAAATGAAGCTATCCCATGCTCTTTTCCCAACTGGACCTAATTTAGATGAAAAATGTTGACATTTCATAACCTTGCGTTTTTGTGGCTCATAGGCAAATCATGTGAACGCTAAATCTCATCTGTCATTTATCAGAAAAGCCAAGCTTCTAGTGCCAAATCAAAAACAACCCTGGTGGCCAAATCGTGTGAACGCAATGCTGCTACATAAGCCAAATAAAAATTACGCAAATGACCAAATATCCGGTTTTCCCTCTTGATGACAAATACTAGTTACAAATATACAAATATTGTTGAGCGGTATTGCCATTTTGTTAAATTGTTCGTGCTGGTGAAGCTTTGTATATTCCAATTTTGGTAAAATTTTAAAAATAATTTCAAAATATTTGTTCAAACTGAACATTTGAAAACATGTACATATATGTACGTATTCAGCAGTAGCTGAGTGTGCAGAGAAGCGTGCTACTATTTGTAAGCTTTCATGAGGTCCCAAGTTCGTATGGCGGCAGATATTAAAAAGTAATAATAAAACTACTAGTAAGCCCGGGAAACCGTTGTCCTGCTACATACCGATACTTAGGTAGGTTACATGCATCGTAGATGGTGACAGGTAATAAGATCAATGGAACCCTGGTGCGAAATAAAGTCAATCGACATTATTACCTTTTCAAAAGCGAACTAAAATCTTACACCCCTATGCTGTAATCCGAATGTTCGTAACTACGAATTCGTAGCTCCGTTCCGAAAATTCGAAAATTGATATGCTGTAATCCGATCGTAACTATCAGCGGCGCTGCCAGCTAAAAACGTGAAATTCGAAGTTCTTAATCAGCTGCTTTGACAGAAACAAATCAAAATAAATATAATCGCAAGTGAATAGTGAAATTAAAAAAAAAACATAGCTGAATCATTATTTGAAAAGACTTTTCCTTAATTAAGTAGAATACAAAGGATTCAGTGGCCGGTGCACTTTTGTCCCAGGAGGAAGAACACCTAACAGTTGCATTAATATACAAAGGAGACTGATAGGAGATTGTTCTGTTAGCTTAAATGATAAAATGTAAGTTCCCTCCTTTCAAGGGCCTCCATTTCACTAGATATTGACCTGCTTTAATTCTTGGAACGCT
>NW_016161674.1:46656-49369 GCF_001687245.7 Rhagoletis zephyria
GATCGGCCTGACGAAGGTTGTCGCGCTCATCAGCTAGAACAGCCGCTTCGGCAGGAAAATTCGGACGTGGATCCTTAGTACATCCTGCTGGGATGAAGCGAGCTGCAGCAGCGGTGACAACCCTGCGGAACTTACGTTCACCTACATGAACGTCGGTTGGTATGGGTAGTGCAGTGAAGGGGACCTCAGTAACATCCGTGAAGCTTTTCCAGTCAGCTTTGGAAAAGTTGATATAAGTCCGATGATCCACGGAAGCAAAGTCGGCAGGTTTATCAATCGAGATGACTATGGGCAGATGGTCTGATGCTAGAGTCTGCACAGGTCACCATGATACGCTGTTTATCAGACCAGCGCTGACAACTGTCAGATCTAGCGAGCTGCAGCAGCTGCCCATAATCCTGGTGGGTGCGTCATCGTTCATTGTGCAGAATGTCGAATCGTCTATCTGCTCAGCCAGATGTATTCCCCTACGATAATTTGACAGGCTTGAGTGCCAAAGATCGTGGTGCGCATTAAAGTCACCAACTTCCGTACGGTTTTCACCTCTGAATAGCGCACCTATTTCAGGGTGATATCCTGCCGGGCAGCTGGTGACAGGGGGTATGTATACGTTAAATATTTCGAGCTCAACATCGCCTGACCGGATAGCAATACCCTGACATTCTAGGATGGTATCCCTGCGGTCGATGTCTGCTTCAATAAGACGATACTGCACGGTGTGGTGCGTGATGAACCCTAAACCTCCACCATTATCTCGCTCGCGATCTCGACGGTGCACGTTGTATCCGGCGCAATTCAACAGGGTTGAATTGCCGTGCAACTTCGTCTCTTGGACCGCAGCTATTAATATTCCATGCCTTCCCATAAAGACAGTTATCTCCTCGATCTTGCTCTGGATTCCGTTACAGTTAAATTGTAGCACCTTTGTGTGCCTCGGGAGACCGATTGTGATGTGTGGTATTAAAGAGTTGTGTTGCCTGCCGGCCCCCTCCTGTACGTTCTGCATAAGGGGGTGCTGCCTTGTGGTGGTGGTTGGCGGCGTCGCGGCGGAGGGATGCGACGGGGCAGCACAGCAGGGGCCCACATAGTCACTCGTCCAATCTCGCGTGTTACGAAGTCCTGAGCACGCCCTAAAGTGGTACCAGCCGAGGCATGAGTTGCACTTGACTGATGTCACGTTACGGTATATTATGGACTGACAAACAGAGCAGATTGTCGGAGGGACTAGGAGTTGCCGGCGGCGGTGTGTGAGTGCTATTGTGTTTGTTTGTGTGTCTATTGTTGTGTTGTGTTGGGGTGTGGGTGTGTTGATTGTGTGCTGCCCAGGCGGGTGGTGGTTTGCCGTGGAGGCGGTTCGGTTCGCACAGCATGGGCCCACGAACGACGTGGTCCATTTCCGGCGCGTACGGAGGCCCGAGCAGTTACGGAGGTGACTCCACCCGTCACAGGCACTGCACCTGACCGAGGTGGAGTTTGTATGCAGTCGTCTCTGGCAAACGCAGCAGGTGTAGATTTCTGGGCCTGGGTTTGACTCTATGCCAGCCCTGAGCAGAAGGGTGCGAAGAAGGTGTAGCCCTAGGATCGAGCAACGTTTGATGGATTTCGCCGACCTAAACGGGGTTAGATCGCCGAAACAACAGCCCTTGGTCGGGTAAAACCCGAGTCATTCCGGTACGTAGAACCGGCTGTCGTGGGAATGTGCATAAATCGTTCAGTATAAACGTTTCAATTTTACTATTGTATTTCCGAGACCATATTTTCAGGAACTAGACCCATTCTAATTATCCAAGACAGGAAAGATACCAGAGTAATTAAATATAAAAAACACATTTTTAGCTGAATTTTAACATGTCAAGAAAATAAAAAAAATTAGAACGTCAGCGTTTTTATAAGAAACCGACCAGCGCGACCTCTAAGAAAATGTTTTTTTCAAAATAAAAAAATACGTGTATTTTTTTATCACAAATAACAATAGTCTGATGTAGCGTTTATGTATTTCCAAAAAGAGTGTTTTATGAACCACTGTAATATGTATGTATATACTCTTGCAATCTGTTAAGGATATCCATGTGTCTAAACGTAAGCCTCTTCATAGTCCATCTAAGGAAATTACTTCCAGTGCACGTCAGAATAATCTTCCGACGGACTTAATTAATTTATCCTCTCCGTGTCCTCCAGCATCAGAATCCTCAGCCTCAAAAGACCGTGTACCGAAATCTGCTTCGGATAATAAAGAGCCTGAAGTATCTTCCCCTTCCCCCATTGAAGTGGTGGCATCATCTTCAAAGCCTCCACCGCCTACCCTATCCTCAACTACTAACGCAGTAACCCAACCCCCTCCGCCGGTACTCCAGTCCGATACAAGAAAACTAGTTGTGGTTCCGCCAAAGAAGTCAATCTTTGTTTCTAGATTTTCGAGAGACACTACTGAAGACGATATAAAGCTTTACATCTCATCAAAAATTACAACTGTCGACTTAAGCATCAGAAAATTTAATTTTAATTACGAAAGAAATATTGCTCCATTTAAAATTGACGTAAATTTAGATAATTTTAATGCGCTTCTTAGTAGTTTTTTTTGGCCCCCCGGAGCTTTCGTTCGTGAATTCGACTATAGGCCCAAAAAAGTAAAAAACCTAGCTAATATTCCCCGTCATAACACTTAATCAAAAAACTTATTATTAAATCTGCTTTAAGTATTTATTACCAAAAT
>NW_016161675.1:0-24016 GCF_001687245.7 Rhagoletis zephyria
TTTCTGGTAAAGAGAAAAAGTTGAAATTTGTGGTCCAGTGTAATCATTACAGATTTGAAATTTTAACACATCATAGGAAAGAGGTAACGTTCATTCTTAACACGATTTTTGCTTTTTTTGGATTATAACACTTTTTTAGTAAATGAGCGATGCCCATATGTATATATGTTAAATATATGTATTTATATGTTTTTATTAAAGCCCGATAATTTAAAAATTTTGTTTTAGTTCTCGTAATTTCCTACTAGGTTGCACATGCGGAGCAGTTTTCTTATTCTCACCAACACAGTCACAGTTTAACTTTTGGCGACCACAAACCCTGCAGGGAAACCGGACTAGTGAATCAAGTTTCTAGTTCCGTACTAGGTCTTTATCGCCAAAAAGGAACTAGTCCGATAGGAACTAGATCCCCACCAGTCCAAAGTCGGCGAAAAGTGGTACTTTTAAAAACCAATTTTTTTCAGTTTTTTCACTAGAAATCTATATCTAAAGTTCCGAAATTAGAACTGGTTCGGAACTATAGAAAAAGAGATGCAGAGCGAACTAGACTTTATTTGTCGAATTTAGAACTAGTTCGGAACTATCGAAAAAGGGATGCAGCGGGGGGCTTGTTTACTTTACATGTTCGGCGGCTTTTTCGTTCAAATACGCACTTCGCGTATGCTTTTTCATAGCTTGGTAATACAAAACCAGAATTTGTGTTAACATTTCAACAACTTGGGACCGTCTGGAATCTAACAGCGAGCACTTCTGCAAACTCAGCTACAGCTAAAGGTATGTAAACGTACATTTCTTACAATCATTCAAACAAATTGAATTTCAAATCGAAAACGAATTTTTTTCAAAATAACTTAAAATCGCACACACGGCAGAACCAAAAATATTGAAAAATCATAATACTTTTTTCTTTCGTCTGTCGATTTTAGAACTGGTTCGGAAGTATCGAAAAAGGGATGCAGCGGGGGGCAATTGAAACTTCCTAGGACATCGCCATGTTAAATTCGCCAGTTGCTTGCATGCAATAGAGATTTATCGCGAACCAGTACTGGGTCTAAATGTACTAGAAGCGCACCAGTTCAGAACTAGAAATTTTCCCCACAGGGAATGTACTTGTATGCATATGTTCTCATTCTCTTTTAATGTTTGCATTAGTAATGAGAGTCGGAGTACAATCTGTTTTATTACGCTCTTCTTTCCCCTTGATGCTGGCTCATGATGCCCCCCTCATCCGGCTCCTAAATGATCCAAGCCGGCTCCTCAGTGCAAAAGGCTCCTGGGAGGCAATTTGCCCATCTCTGTATTAGAGTACTGCACGAAAACTAATTTCTGCTGTTTGAAAACAGCATACCTACTTTAATGCATGCTAGCTGACCCACAGTGCCCTGAAAGTAGGGTTCAAGATAGCGTTGAGCCTCCAGTTCTTAACCGATTTGATTAATAACACGGTGCTACAAAAAAAATCATGAAACACACTCAAAACAAAACCTAGTAAAGGTTTTAGCTTTGGTCGAGTTCAAAATGAAAATAGGTTCAGCAAAGTTCCCGAATCCTCCATTTTTTTTATTTATTTAAAAACAACCGTTATTTTCGTACTTGATGCACTTATAGATCTATTAGCAGCTCGACAATTTTTCATCCGATTTTAAAAAGCGAACATGTTTTGAAGAGGATTTATTGACCTATAAAATTATGACACCACCGATACAACCGTACCACCACCCACACGCCGCCAACAACTCCTATTTCCTCCGACAATCTGCACAGGGTGTCAGTCCAGGATATTCCGTAATATGACATCAGTCAAGTGCAACACTTGCTACGGCTGGTGTCACTTTAGGGCGCACCATGCGCTGCTGTGCTGCTCGGTCCCAAATATCAACTGCGACCCCGCCCGCTACAACCACAGGGCAACAGCCTTTGTAGAAGCAAGCACAGCATGGGGCGGCTAGGCAACATACCTCATTAACAACTCTCATTCCAATAAGTCTCCCTAGGCACACGAAGATTTTACAATTTAACTGTAACTAAAATAGGTGCGCTCCTCAGAGGTGAAAACCGAATGGTAGTCGGTGACTTCAATGCGCACCACGATCTTTGACATTAAAGCCTGTCAAACGATCGTATAGGAACACAATTGGCTGAGCAGATAGACGATTCGACATTCTGTATAATGAACGACGACGCACCCACCAGGATTATGGGCAGCTGCTGCAGCTCGCCAGAGCTAACAATAGTCAGCGCTGGTCTGATAAACAGCATATCATGGCGACCTATGCTGACTTTAGCATCAGACCATCTTTAGCATCAGACCATCTGCGGTTATCTCGCCGAGCTTTCTCGCTTCTTCACTGCGTGGAGCCTAACCCTCTTCCCTACAAAATCCTCAGCCACACTTTTTACCACCTGGACGAAGGAGGTCAGACTACAACTGGGAATTCTCGAGTTATGTAGACTCTCGATCTGTGAATGACGTTCTGGGCACACAACCACCAGACGTGGACTCGGACCGAAATAGCCCAACTGCCCTCTGGTTACTGCAGCAGGTTGAACTCATACCTGAGCATATTAAAAGAGGATGTTCTAAACGAATGCCCGGCATATGGAGAGTCGCACCATGACTCACAGCATCTCTTCGCGTGCCCACTTAATCCCACCCTACTAACGCCCCTGTCCCTATAACTAGACCCCGTCGAGGCTGCACGCTTCCTGGGAGTACCGTTAGTAGAGCTTGCCGACAACGATTGAGGAACCAACCGATCTGGGCGGGGTTGTATTAGCCGCTACAGCATCAACAACTGGTACTTAAGTTTATAAGTAAAAAACTAATAGAGATATTTTAACCCGCAGTTATTTAGGATATTAATATAAAATTAGTCGCTTTAGAAGATACTGTTCCATNATCGATTGAAAAACCAGGCTACTTTGCTTCCGCGGATCACCAGATCTATGTCGACTTTTCTAAAGCTGATTGGAAAGGCTTCGCGGATGTTACTGAATGCGCGTTCATTGCACTACCCACACCAACCGACGTTCACGTAGGTGCGGGTAAATTCCGAAGGGTTGTCACTGCTGCTGTAGCCCACTTCGTCCCAGCGGGATGTATCTCGGACCACCGTCGAGTGACCAGAAGGCTGAAGAAACTGCCAAAACCTAGTGCGCCTCTTGTTTTCTCTTGCTACTCCCGAACCACCTGACTCCAGCGAAGCATCAGCATGGGTTCCGTATAGTGTACAGCACAACAACAGCACTTAACGCCATAAATATCCAGAAAACTCGTGTCCTTAACCGAAACCGCCCCTGTGAGAGAACCATTCTAGTAGCGCTGGACTTGTCTAAGGCGTTCGACACTGTCAGCCGTTCAACGCTACTAGAAGACTTAGAGGCCTCCTCTCTCCCACAGGGACTCAAATCGGCGAATTATCTGAGTGGTCGTCACTCGTCAGTAAACCTAGGAAAATAAAATAGGGGGTTCCACAGGGTGGTGTCCTCTCCCCATTACTGTTTAACTTTTAAATTTCAAACCTCCCTCAACTGACGATTGTTCGATCATGGTTTCTGGGAATGGAATTGATGACTTGTACTCGAAAGTAAACGGTTATCTCGCCGAGCTTTCTCGCTTCTTCACTGCGTGGAGCCTAACCCTCTTCCCTACAAAATCCTCAGCCACACTTTTTACCACCTGGACGAAGGAGGTCAGACTACAACTGGGAATTCTCGAGTTATGTAGACTCTCGATCTGTGAATGACGTTCTGGGCACACAACCACCAGACGTGGACTCGGACCGAAATAGCCCAACTGCCCTCTGGTTACTGCAGCAGGTTGAACTCATACCTGAGCATATTAAAAGAGGATGTTCTAAACGAATGCCCGGCATATGGAGAGTCGCACCATGACTCACAGCATCTCTTCGCGTGCCCACTTAATCCCACCCTACTAACGCCCCTGTCCCTATAACTAGACCCCGTCGAGGCTGCACGCTTCCTGGGAGTACCGTTAGTAGAGCTTGCCGACAACGATTGAGGAACCAACCGATCTGGGCGGGGTTGTATTAGCCGCTACAGCATCAACAACTGGTACTTAAGTTTATAAGTAAAAAACTAATAGAGATATTTTAACCCGCAGTTATTTAGGATATTAATATAAAATTAGTCGCTTTAGAAGATACTGTTCCATTTCGCAGTTTCTTGCATTTTTCAATTTACCACCAAAAGCGGCGTCCATTATTATTCGTACGTTCGCGACATGTTTGTTGCTAACATACTGAAAAATAAAAATCGTAAGATCATCCCTTTTGCACCAAAGATATACCTAGCAAAATGCTATCGAAACACAAAAAAGAAGAATTTCCTTGTTTTTTGAACTTCAAAGGCGTACAAATGTACGGTTCGCGACCGTTGGAAATACTTTATTTTATGTCGTCCTGAAGTATGTACTGAATTAATGTTATTTGTAGTGTTGGGAAGTATCGAGTACTTTTGAGGATCGAGTTCTTTGGTATCGATACTTTTAAGGATCGGGTATTTTTCAGAGTACTGAATACTTTCTTTAAATATACACATGTTGGTAACATTTCAATACTTAGTGTTGAAATCTCATAAGCTGGCAGTATTTTATTCAAGTTAATATATGAATCCTAAATTACATCAAATGTACTGGGTATAAGTATTGACACTTTGAGTCGAGTCTGAGTATATGTATCAAAGCGATTATTGGAACAGGGTATTTTTTAGTACTGAGTACTTTCGAATACTTTTGTAAGTACTGAGTTCTTTGGAGTACTCAGTATCGATACTTTTAAAAATCGGATGCTGTCGCTCCTTTTGAGAATCGAGTTCTGAATACTTTTGGTATCTATACTGCCAATTCCTGTGCCTACAGCTGAACTATCATTTTCGAAACTAACTTGGCTATTCTGTCTATTGAAAATTCGATGGCTCTTTTTTAAACTTTGATGATGTTACAGATTCTTTTGCGGAACAAAAAGCTCGGACAAAAGAAATTTTATAAATAAATATCTTATCAAANTCGAGTTATGTAGACTCTCGATCTGTGAATGACGTTCTGGGCACACAACCACCAGACGTGGACTCGGACCGAAATAGCCCAACTGCCCTCTGGTTACTGCAGCAGGTTGAACTCATACCTGAGCATATTAAAAGAGGATGTTCTAAACGAATGCCCGGCATATGGAGAGTCGCACCATGACTCACAGCATCTCTTCGCGTGCCCACTTAATCCCACCCTACTAACGCCCCTGTCCCTATAACTAGACCCCGTCGAGGCTGCACGCTTCCTGGGAGTACCGTTAGTAGAGCTTGCCGACAACGATTGAGGAACCAACCGATCTGGGCGGGGTTGTATTAGCCGCTACAGCATCAACAACTGGTACTTAAGTTTATAAGTAAAAAACTAATAGAGATATTTTAACCCGCAGTTATTTAGGATATTAATATAAAATTAGTCGCTTTAGAAGATACTGTTCCATTTCGCAGTTTCTTGCATTTTTCAATTTACCACCAAAAGCGGCGTCCATTATTATTCGTACGTTCGCGGCATGTTTGTTGCTAACATACTGAAAAATAAAAATCGTAAGATCATCCCTTTTGCACCAAAGATATACCTAGCAAAATGCTATCGAAACACAAAAAAGAAGAATTTCCTTGTTTTTTGAACTTCAAAGGCGTACAAATGTACGGTTCGCGACCGTTGGAAATACTTTATTTTATGTCGTCCTGAAGTATGTACTGAATTAATGTTATTTGTAGTGTTGGGAAGTATCGAGTACTTTTGAGGATCGAGTTCTTTGGTATCGATACTTTTAAGGATCGGGTATTTTTCAGAGTACTGAATACTTTCTTTAAATATACACATGTTGGTAACATTTCAATACTTAGTGTTGAAATCTCATAAGCTGGCAGTATTTTATTCAAGTTAATATATGAATCCTAAATTACATCAAATGTACTGGGTATAAGTATTGACACTTTGAGTCGAGTCTGAGTATATGTATCAAAGCGATTATTGGAACAGGGTATTTTTTAGTACTGAGTACTTTCGAATACTTTTGTAAGTACTGAGTTCTTTGGAGTACTCAGTATCGATACTTTTAAAAATCGGATGCTGTCGCTCCTTTTGAGAATCGAGTTCTGAATACTTTTGGTATCTATACTGCCAATTCCTGTGCCTACAGCTGAACTATCATTTTCGAAACTAACTTGGCTATTCTGTCTATTGAAAATTCGATGGCTCTTTTTTAAACTTTGATGATGTTACAGATTCTTTTGCGGAACAAAAAGCTCGGACAAAAGAAATTTTATAAATAAATATCTTATCAAAATTTAATTGTTATTTCATAAACTTGTATGTATCAACCCATGTTCTTGAAAATAAAATATATTAGATATTTAACTAAAATGCACACATTATTTTTAATAGTGTTTGGTAACTACTTAAGTGGTTTATTAAAATTAAATTTCCACGTGACGATTTTTACTGGGAGGGCCCCATCCAAAAAATTTGCCACAGGCCTCAGATGATATAGGGTTGTAAATTACAATAAGACTATTGATGTTTGAAGAATCGATGTTTCGAAAAATTACATCTATGGTAGATCGATGAATCGAATTAAAACATCGATGTTTTTACTGATGCTTTTGGAAAACTTGCTGATTTTTTTAAATACTGTACACAATTTTAAATTGAAATTATAAAAAAGAGCTAAAATTAAATACGAAAAAAAATATTGTTTAAACTTGTCAATATGTGGTGTGTTTTATTTTGAAACGAGGTGTAGTTTTAATGTAAACTAGTATCGCCCAGTTGTCGAAATACGACATTTTTTCATACACTTTTAAATTTTACTTATCACCTTATTATAAAAAAGAGCTAACATTATATACGAAAAAAAATATTGTTAAAACTTGTCAATATGTAGTGGGTTTTATTTTGAAACGAGGTGTAGTTTTAATGTAAACTAGTATCGCCCAGTTGTCGAAATACGACATTTTTTCATACACTTTTAAATTTTACTTATCACCTTATTATAAAAAAGAGCTAAAATTATATACGAAAAAAAATATTGTTAAAACTTGTCAATATGTGGTGTGTTTTATTTTGAAACGAGGTGTAGTTTTAATGTAAACTAGTATCGCCCAGTTGTCGGAATACGACATTTTTTCATACACTTTTAAATTTTACTTATCACCAATATTGAACGTGGTGTAAGCAGTGCCCGCTTTCACTCATCAGCACCTGGGTTCAAGCCCTGGTCAAAGCAGCATCGCAAAAAGGCTTTTTCTTAACAGCGGTCGTCCCTCGGCAGGCAATGGCAAACCTCCGAGTGTATTTCTGCCATGAAAAACAGCTTCTCATAAAAATACAATCGCCGTTCGGAGTCGGCGTAAAACTGTAGGTCCCTCCTCTTTGTGTGGCAACATCAAGGCGCACGCCACAAATCAGAGGAGAAGGTCGGCCAAACACTGACATATGTGTAAGCGCCAATCTATTATTATTATTAATATTGAGCGGGACCAAAATCCTCTCCCGGTACTCCCTATAAAACCGCAACCTCGGAAAATTAAGAAAATCTTCCTTAAAAAATTTGTATGAAAAATTACAGTTTTATGTTTTATTGAGACGAAAACGAACAGCAAAGCAAAACAAAATAATCGGAGGATGCCAAATCTTTCATACAATTTATTTTATTTAAAATTAGAAATAGATTTCGGGGCCCCCGGCCCGCGGTACAATTCTGAAAAACATCGAGATGAGCGGGTTCGGAAGTTAAAAATTGAATTTCGATATGGGCGGGATCGGGACTTAATATTTAGTCTATGCCCATCTCTACTCTGATCACCTTATCATAAGTGGTTCCAGATATAAGCGATATGGAAATTGCATTTCGCTTCGGTAAAGATAACATATGCAGCTGCGTACAATTTCAGAACGTCAGCATAAGCTGATACATAGATAAGCGAAATGAGAAGTTCAGCTTGTATGGGAGGTGCCTCGCCCCCTTTTTCAATACCTACCGCTTTTCGTCATAAGTACGGTATTGATAGCATATGTTGTTGTGTCAAATTTCAGGACATTGGCATTAACACTTTCAGAGGTAAGCGATAAGAGGATTTCAGTTTGTATGGGGCGGTGCCACGCCCCTTTTCCATTATCAACCACTTTTCACCGTAAGACCGGCATTGATAGCATAGTTGCTGTGTAAAACTTCAACACGGTAGCATAAGTGGTCCCAGAGAAAAGCGATATGAGGGGGCGTCCCTTTTCCAAACTCGACTAATTTTCGTCGTAAGTACGGTATCGATAACATATGTCGTTGTGTCAAATTTCAGGACGTTAGCTTTAGCAGTTTCAGAGATTAACGGTAAGAGAATTTCAGTTCGTATGGGGCGGTGCCACGCCCCCTTTTCCCTTATCTACCACTTTTCGCCGTAAGCACGTTACTGTTAGCGTAAATAGCTGTGCTAAAATTTAGGATGTTAGCATAAGCAGTTCCAGAGATAAGCGATATGAGAATTTCAGTTTTTATGGGCGGTGCCACGCCCCTTTTCAAAAATCTACTACTTTTCGCCGTAAGTACGGTATTGACAACATATGTTGCTGTGTCCAATTTCAGGACGTTAGCATAAGTGGTTCCAGAGATAAGCGTTATGAGAATTTCAGTTTTTATGGGAAGTGCCACGCCCACTTTTCCAGTACCTACCATTTTTCACCGTAAGTAGGGTATTTACAATCTATGCATCTGTGCTAATTTTCAGTTCTCCAGCATAATTGGTTTTAGAGATATAGTGGTTTACACATTTTAGTCTAAATGTCAGATGTCACGCCCCCTATGTATCGGGATTAACATTTTTGGATTAGAGCAAGTTATAGCCTTTAAATCGGTGTATGTTCCATTGAGATCGAGTGAACGGTGCCTTTAGAAAAGGGATTGCAAAATTTTCTTGTGGCGTATTTATATATAGATGTATTAAAATTTTAGTTTAGTACTACATACGAGATGTTTTTGCGGGCCGCCCGCTTTTCATCCGTTGGCGAGTTCAGGGCGAGTTCAGGGCGAGTCAATACGAAGTCATTCGGCAAATTGGGTGATGAAGCTAAGCAATTTTACAAGTTCACTAGTTTTAAAGCAATCAAACTATTTCTTACTTATATATGTACATTTGTTAATTGGAATTTATGAATTTATTAAAGGAGCTTACTTTTGCATGCTTCCAGGAAAGTACTTATTTATCAAACGTCCGCTCAAAATTTTAAAGCGAGCACAAGTTTAAAAGGTTAAAAACACTAAAGAAAACTCTTCGATCTTTTTCAAAACATCGATGTTAATCGATACATAGAAGTTTGTTTGCATTCCTAAGATGATATAGTTACGCCACTGCTCTCTCCAAAGATATCTTTGAAAAAAAGCTTTCTTAACCCTCCCTCGTTTGATACCCATATTTAAACATTTTGTTTAACCTTCTAAGTAAATTGTATTTGAATTTCTTAACATTTCATGTATTTTGAAATAAATTTGTCTTAAACCATTCTCATTTGGTACCCATACTAAAATATTTGATTTAAATAGTTAATTAAATTGATTTTAAGTTTGTGAAAAGGTGGCTAGTACTCCCTTCAAAAATATATTTGAAATAAATTGTTTTTAAACTGATTTTGTTTGACACCCACATTGTTGAAACATTTTACCTAAATTTGATGAATAGTTAATTTTAACTTTTGAAAAAAAATTGCAACCCCCTTCAATAAATATGCTATATGTTAATCCAGGTCATAGCCTATAAGTGTACTAAATCTCATTGAAATACGTCTAGTCCTTTTAACGTGAAAGAGCTACGAACAAACGCACTCACAAACTTTCACATTTATAATATTAGCAGGATTTTGCCGCTGCCGCCGGTCACAAAATTAGCTCTCAGTTGAAAAGTAGCTTTGTTTCCGCACTTTTCTATCAGATATTTATCAGCAAGAATCAGAATGGCAAAATTTGGTGATTCATCTTTTCGCTTTTCTATGTTTATATTTTTTATTTGTCATTCAATTGGGGGGATTTTCTTTTTATATTTATGTGGCTAATACATGTTCAGAATTTAAATCAGATTAGACAATAAATACGCCTTTTTTGAGATATCTCGACTCCTGTGTTATCAGTTAAGTTAATTTTCGAACAAAATATTTCCTTTGGTTAATACATGGTCTGAATTTGAATAAAAAATGTGAATAAGGTTTTTATAGATGTCTTAACCTCAGCGCCACTTATGGGATTATTTTTTGCCATTTGATTTGAACTCAATCGGCACAGTAGTTTTCAAGCCTATAACCGACATACAAACAAACATCCACAGCTTTTTTACATATAAGATTTAATTAGTTCCTATTTTTTCCATACAAAATTATATGGCAACTTCACTAAAAAATTATTTTGCATTACAATTTTTTAAATACCTTTATTTTGATATCCATATTCTGTTAATTTTTTTGTACTGAATGTAAAAATTAGGCAGCACCATTCATTGCATCAAAGAAATTTGGGGTTAACCAACTTTCAATTATAAGGAAAATGTCGTATTCTTGATGTGNTGGCAGCACCATTCATTGCATCAAAGAAATATGGGGTTAACCAACTTTCAATTATAAGGAAAATGTCGTATTCTTGATGTGAGCTTAGTCTACGAACCACATCACCTTTAGATCGCATGCCAGACACATTATGAAAATGGATTTTCAGCTCATTCGCAGGTTTAACATTTACTAGGCTGGTTGAGACTGTTTTTCCTTTCTTTGTAAAAAACGAAAAGGAAAGCCAGATTTGGGGCTAAGCAGAACACGAAAGCGCCCTTCTGGAACACCCAATTTATGTTTTAGAGACTCAGTTACCGCATCTTTCTTTACAAGTTTGAAACAGGATACAAGGTTTTTAGAGATGCCCAAATGTTCTTCTACATATATAAGTATATCATCAGTCTCCACTGGTGGCATAAATGAAGTGAGATGAAGCCACTTTAAATGCTCGGCAACCTTAAGATCAGCGTTAGTACTGGATCCAAAAACCCGCAGATCATTAACTTTCTTAACATTATAGTAACGAGGTACATTAGCCCCGATATCATTTAGATCATTAATGCGCATAGAGGTAAACGTTTATTTGTTAATAACTCCATCATTATTTCTTGAAAAACTTCTGGTGGTGATACTACGCCAAAGGGGAGGCGCAAACAAGAATACCTTCCCCATGGGGTTCCAAATGTTAAATATCCTCGTGTTCTTTTCGATACTTTTATTTGCCAAAACCCTCTTCTTAGGTCGAGCAGCGTAAAATAATGAGACTTTGCAATGCGTGTTGCGACTTCTTCTATTGTTTTTAACTAATTGCTGGGGTTGGCTCTTTGAAGGGTTTGATAACCTCCATAGAAACCATTCGATCGAGCTCTTTTTCACATTGTCCCTAATGGCGTACGGAATTCTTCGCGTTGGCTGAATTTAGGGTTGTCTATCAGATCAAAGTCGTATTCATAATTTTTAAGGCAGCCAAGTCCCTTAAAGATGTTATCATTTTTGTCTAGTTCTAAGCTTTTTATTCTTGCTACCAACCCTAGCTTTTCGTACGATTTTCTACCAAGAACTGGACAAACATTTTCTTTAACTATGTACTATGCTATGCTCATTTTCGTGATGAGTTTATTTATACATAAGACGATACATTATATTCCATTCTTGAATTTGAAAATAGTTATGTATTCTTAAATAGCCTTTGTTTAATATTTATATTGTGATATTTAACACAACTTACTTAATTTATTTAAATTTTTATATGTAGGTGGCAACTCTTTTATTTTCAAGTTCAAACATAATTTGGGATTAAAATCTTCTGAAGCACCATTCATTTGACACCAATCTTGTAACATTAGATTTACTTATTTAATTCTTTTACTATACTATAGATCAGGAATGTTGCGAATGTGGAATTTTAGACATCCGCGGATGCGGATGTTTAAACGCTAACATCCGCGGATGCGGATGCAAATGCGGATATCAAATATTTTTATACCCGAGCGCATTTCTGCACAAGGGTATTATAAATTTGTTCTCATAACGGTTGTTTGTAACAGGCAAACGAATCAAGATAGATATAGACAAATATATACATAAATGATCAGAATGGAAAGAGAAATCGATTAAGCGGTGACTGTATGTCCGTCCGTCCGTCTGTGCACACGATAACTCGAGTACAAATTGAGATATCTTAACGAAACTTGGTATGTGACCCCGCCCACTTATAACCACATATGTATATCTCGGTAACCGCTCGATCAATGTGTACCAAACTCGATATGATTATTGTGGTTGCCACATAAAGGTAAAACGTTAAAAGTTTTTAAATCTGACTAAAATTATGCCCACTTTTTTATAACGGTAAATTTCAGAAATGTTTGAAACTTTGATATTTCGAAATTTAAGGAAGCTAATTTTACCCAAAATTGATACTAACAACAATCCCTTGAAAAGAAGTAACATTACTATGGAATTTTGGAAAATGGGCGTGGTGCCGTCCGCATATATCTATATAAGTTTATCTCATTATATCTAACTAGGGTTGCCAGATTTTTTATGCGCGAAATCAGTACATTCGACTTTTTCATGCTAAAAAATCAGTACTTTTCAGCACATTTTTATTCAAAGAAAAATTATAAATGTAAGTAACACAAAATAATTTTAAACGCCTGAGTTCTTGTTTTTAACAATATTTTGGTGTATAAATAAAATATAGTTCATAAAAAATAAAAGTGTTATTCATTTTAACATAAGTGTACACACCATTTTACACAGGAGCCAATAAATTATTTTATATTTGTGACTTTTTGAATAGCAATAATGAAATCATTCCAATTTTTAGTAGTTAAATAGTCGAAGAATTCTATACATTTCATTTTAAAATTACTCTTAATTTGAAGGTCACTTTCAAAAATTTTAATTAGAAGCGGGTTCTCTGTTTGCGCCAGGAACCAAACTTTATTCTTAAGATCCTCTCATACTGTGAAAAAGTACCACTTTTTAAGGAGTTCATCTATATGTCCTCATGGCTTAAATAATTTTTCAACTACGCAACAACTGTGGGGGACTAAGAATTCGCTAAAAAAAGTATGTAATGCAGCGTTTTTGCTGCTTTTAAAATGCAACATTTAGCACTTTGGAACATATTTTTTCGAAGAGCGTTCATGCTATCGCATTTAGCAAATGTACATTTACGCGAGTTCGAAATCGTATGCTTTTGACAAACAGCCGTGTTCTAGTCGCTTATTCAGATCCGTATCTATTACGATCAATTCTCACCAGCGTTGCCGTTTTCAATTTGTTTAATTACCCAGAAAAAAATCCAAGTTAACCACATATCCCCAAATTTTCAAATTCCTCGCGAATTCCCCACAACAGAGATACATATTTTTAAGTTAAGTTTCCTTCACAAAGCTTTATATTATCCTTTAAAATATATAATATATTTTAGTTATTACAATTCTCTGCGTCTTTTGTTAATTAAGCGTTAAATAAAATACTAAATACACATTGTAATACAAAAAATTGCTTATTAGGGAATAAAGAAAAATCATTGTATGGAGTCAGTTCTTTGAACTGTGATCATACAAATGCATATTTGGGCATTAAAATTTAATCCATAGTTCAATTTTCGTTGCACTTATTAAGATAGAAAATCTAAGAAACATGTTATTATATTCATCAGAATTTTTGAGTTCGATTACTATCTGGGTGGTACTTGAATATTTATCGCTAAAATAAAAATGGAGGAGTGACTGGCGTGCGTTGTTGAACTCGGCCAAAATCGCTTAGGCAAATACAACAAGCTGCGTGTATTTTGTTGTTGATTTTGTTCTCTAAAATGTCACGAAGGTAAACAAAATCTCTTATTTCACAGTAAAATTTAAACAAAATTGACGATTCAAGGACCACTTCGAATGAATAAAATGCAAACTACAATCCTCTGCTGCTGTTAACTACTTACTCAATGTGCCTTATGATTCAAAGTAAAATAATTTCTTCAATCTACTTAGGGTGGCCAGATATTATAGTGTCAGTACATTTGGGATCAAAAATCAGTACAAAGTCATAAAAATCAGCTCATTTTCAAGTGTATT
Source organism: Rhagoletis zephyria (assembly GCF_001687245.7). NCBI lineage: Eukaryota > Metazoa > Arthropoda > Insecta > Diptera > Tephritidae > Rhagoletis > Rhagoletis zephyria. The sequence goes on from NW_016161675.1 coordinate 14,164, forward strand.
TTTTATTATTAACAATATAACAACCAAATAACAGCGCATAAATTTAACAAAAAATAACTAATAGACATATACTATTATCAATATAAAAATGCATTACTTTAAAACAAATCATAGGTATTACGTATGTATGTACAGCTTTGCTCAGGAAAATAGTAGTAAAATGTATTGACTGGTTTTGAAAATTTGTTCTTTCCTTACTTAATTTAAATTTCTTATAAAAATGTAGTTAATTCTATAACAAGACATGTGAGTTGAAGTCTCAAACTTTCTAGAAAATTTATAAAAATTGAGGAAATTAAAAAAAAAATTGTAGCCCATTCAGTTTCAGTTGAAGACGAGCTCGAGCCAGAATTTGTTTGCATATTTTAAGCTACAAATTTAAAACATATTTAGTTGTTGGGCTTATAAAATACAACATTCACATTAAAATGTTGACTAAAAGGTATATTACCGAATTATCGCCTAACGAATTATCGAGTACGAATGCAATTTAATAGTGTTAAATATGAATGTGCAAGTAAAATTACAGGTGGTTGAACATCAAAAATAAATGTAAAGCTACATATATCATTTCCAAGAGTCGGTAGTTTGCACCTTTTCCAAATTTTTAGAACTTACATTTCACCGTAGCAGTAGTCGTCTTAAGTTTGACATACTGGCAGCCGATTTCTCAGTGGATGTTTAATTATAATCCAAAACATTATCTCTTATTGTCGTCTTCTCAGTGTACTTAATACATGATTAACTCACCACCACCTTGCGTAAGATTTATTAATGGCGAAATCAGCTTTTCCTGTAAATCCTGTAAAACCTGCAAATCGTGAAGTTGGGTTGGGTTGAATCCAAACAGTTTGTTATTTTGCGAAATCCTAGGAAACGAAACAATTGCAAGCTGGCACCTTTTTAATAATGGTTTCAATCTGCTCACACGTATGAGTTGTCAAAAACCATTGTTTTGAACATGTAAACCTCAAGCAAATGTCAATTACACCAATTTACAAAAGTATTTATTAAATGTAAAAATCAGTACAAAATCAGTACAAATTCAAAAAATCGGTAGATTTTGCGTACAGATTTCGGACTCTTAAAAATCAGTACAATAGAAAAAAATCAGCACATGTACTGATTAAATCAGCGCATCTGGCCACCCTAAATCTACTGCACAAGGCGAATTCAGACAAGGTGGTATCGGTTGAGTTAAAACAAAATATCAATAACAAATTATAGCACACTGACAGCCTGAATAACCACAAATGTACAAAAAACACATCGTTTTAACATTAAGAAATACCGCGGCGAAAATGTCAGCTGTTCATGCAAGACCACCTTGTATGCATTCGCCCTACTACTGCTAAAGTAATTATTACACAGTGCTTCTAATAATACTATATTTGTATTGTAGCCAGTTTTAATTAAATAAGAAAACATTTAATACAGAAGGCACTACAGGAATCAAAATTAAATAAGGAAACTATGAAAATTAATTTGAGAGTGTTTATGAAACTAAATTTTTCATATTAAAGAGCAAATTCCCCACAGAATATCGTTCCCCAAACATTACCCACAAAGATTATAATTCCCCCAATTTGGGGAATTACCCACAAAACGGCAACGCTGATTCTCACGTAGAAGATAATGGACAAAAAGACCTACTGAAAAAGAAAAAAATAAATTTTTAACCAAAAATTCAATATAAAAACTCGAATTGTTTTAACCATAATCGAACATTTGTTTGTGCATGTATTCATTTGTCGGTGCTGTCATTTAAAATTTCCTCATTTAATTATGAAACAAAACAAACAGAGTTGATCACAAATTGATCCAGATTTCTATCAGCATCACATCGCTGTTGAATTCGCGTAACTTTTCCTTATCTAAATAATGTAAAATAATAAATGAAATCCCGATCGGCGATCACTGAATCGCAGCTAGCCACTGTATACGCGAAAAAGCAATGTTGCCACTTTTTCTCATTAAACCATGTTCGAATCGTGGAAATTTTGGAACATCACAGAGCTAAATGCGCTAAGTGTGCTTTTACGCGTCAGCAAGAACAGCCCATAACTTTATGTCTTGTATGCAAAACTCTTTTACAAAGTCAGTCAATTGAGAAAAAGGAGTTGGAAAAAGTCATTTGAATATTGAAATCTATTGTTATTAAACTGAAAGTTATTTTCGAGATAAATAACAACACTCGACAAAAATTTAAGCCTTATTTTTAAGTGATTTAAGTTACATCATATTATGGCAACTGGCCGGTAACGACCCGGTGATGTGCCCATAAAACGATTGATATTTTTGTTGGGCATATCAAAAATTACCTAAAACATGTCAACTATAATTCAATTATTTTCTTCTTATTTTTTACAGTACATTTTAAGGAAGTTCCAACGTTATGTAAAAACCTCAAGAAAATACTTAAGTATTTTGTTTGAATAGAAAATTCAGTACAAATCAGTACAAATTTTGAAAAATCAGGACATTAGCGTACTGATTGATGAAATGAATACAATCAGTACAAGAGTTGAAAAATCAGTACTGTACTGATAAAATCAGTACGTCTGGCAACCGTATATCTAACTGAACGTTCTATCGAAGATGTTTGAAATAGACGTAAAACCACTACTGCTTACCATGTAGCGGTAGTTTTCGGAAAGGTGAAAAAACTATACTGAATACTTGCGCCGGGTATTTAATGTTCGGCTCCGCCCGAACTTAGACTTTTTTACTTGTTAAGAAATAATTTAGGTGAGTAAATTAGGTGATTTAGTTAAATAAAAATGGAAAGGTTAATAATTTTTAATAATGTTTTTTTTAGTATTTGAATTTAAAAATTGGAACATTGTTTCAATAAAAAATTTTTAAAGGGTCGTGAATCAAACCTGCGCCACTAAATAACTACTCGCTCGAGGCGACAAACTTGAAAAACTTGAAACTTGACAAAAGTGTAAATTCTTTTCGATTGACGCTGCACCAGTTGAGAGGTCTTTCAGTTATATTTTTTTTTTTTATTGCGGTGCAATAATTCTTTATTGAGAATTGCATCGGGCTGCAAATGTCGGATGTATCCTCCTGACTTCCACCTTCACAATCTTGTATCATGGCAAGATCGTTATTTAAACACCGTTGTTTTCCAAAGAATTCTTCATTCTCATTATTTTGGTTGTTTCTGAATTTGAAGAACCTGTAACGTCTACAGCGTTTTTCGATTTTATCTTTTGTAATTCAGTGACTGAGCTGAAATAACGAAAGAAGGTTACCACCTCTATTTGTATTTTTTTTATCATTTAATACTAAAGAAATTCATATACCAGACGCTATGCTAATTAATTAACATTTTTTATTGAAATATTTTTCAATGGGTTGCTTTGCTCGTTTAGACATTTCCTTCATTTGGTACCAAACTTGTTTAATTTGGATAAGCGGTTTGTTTATTATCCGGAAAACACTTTTAATTGGGAATACAAAATATTTGCCAAGTTTAACTGGTAAAAAAAAACTGTTATTTTCGATTCCTTCAATATTCGCATTCGCAAAAGCTCCGCATTGATTATTGCGAATGCGAATGTAAAAATTAATGCGGAAGCTCCGCAGTTGCGAATGCGAATGCGAATATTTGCAACAACCCTGCTATAGATATATGGCGTCGACGTGACTTTTTCCTCAAATAACCTTTTTTAACAAAGTTCATAACTAATACAAAATAAATTTATATTATTTAGAAAGTTATTACCTTTAATTTGATCTACATACCTTTAATTTGATCTACTTACATATTTTTATGCAATTCTATGTTATGTAAAAATTTCATGGCTGTACCAATTACCACTAGCTCACTTGAACAAAAAATATGTGTATTAATTTTTTACTATGGGAGTATATTTAGTATGTAAATTCAAAACCTCAATTCCGCCCAGTGAAGTCAGCTCAAAAAGTAGGGGTAAGCTTACAATAATTAGCACAAAGAAAAAATTGGTACGAATGTTGCGAACACCATTATGAATGGAATGTCAAAAGTCCCCATCGTTCCCACGTCTGCAAAAAAATTTATTCAAGGTTAAATAAATGGATTTTTTTGCATTTTTCGGCAAAACGGTGAGGTTTACCATAAAAATAGGCGAGACGAAGTGTAGATCATGAATTTAATGTGCTTCAATACTGTAGAAAGAAATTTGAGATCCGCCAGCTATATAATAAAAAATATCCAATTAAGTGAGTGCACTTTTTCACATCTATAAAATTGGGTTATGTCCCTATTACTATTGCAGTTTATTGTATTTTTACTAGATATTCAGATTCAGCGGAAAATGTACATTTTATTTTTATTTTTTTGTTCGTAGGAGAGGGAAATGCTTTATGCTCTGGCCGGGGGCGCTAGTCTCTATACTACCTTCCCCGAGTGTGGGACTCCCACCGAGGCGTGTTGGGCTACCCACTTAAACCCAAACTCCCACCGCCCGCGCAAGAATCCCGCATCTGGCACCGCAGCTCTGCATGTCTTCAGATGCAGGAGCGCTCTGCTAGAGCCTTGGGGCTGCTCTTTTGTAGGGGCGTTTCATTCGGGTGTCCTCAGTAGACAACCGTCCTCTCGTTTGCAGCGGAGTACGAATTTCACGTATCTCGCAACTGCTTCCCACTTTTCTGCGCTGGAAATCATTATCCCAACTATGTTGTCCGGAGTAATGTCTCCGTGTCTTTCTTCCAACATTCTGCGCGAAATCAAGAAGTGTTCGCAGGTGAAGAATGTGTGGTACACGTTATCTTCGACGTTTCCACAGTAGTGACAGAACGGTGAGTCCACCCTTCCCATTCTATGAAGATATTCTCGGAAGTAACCATGACCGGTGAGGAATTGCGTCAGGTAGAAATCGACTTCCCCATGTGGTCTGTTCAGCCATGTTTGAAGGTCGGCTATCAGGGAGTGTGTCCATCGACCTTTTGTGCTCGCGTTCCAGTTTTGTTGCCACTGCTGGATCAGTTGCTCGCGCGCCCTTGCCGCGGCAGCTGCTCGACCTATCTCGGCACTGAGATTGTAAATCTCTTTTCGCTCGTAAGCAAGTAGCTCAATTGGCATGACGCCAGAAATAACTAGAACCGCGTCCGCGGACACTGTACGGTATGCAGAAGCAATGCGTAGTGCCCCTCTGCGCTGTACCGAAGACATTTGAACCCGGTATTTTTTGACTTTCAATGCGTCAGCCCATATTTCTGCCCCGTACAGGAGCACCGATTGGACCGCTGTCATCAGAAGCTTCCTGCGGCATGGCTTCGGGCCGCCCACGTTTGCCATCAGCCGGCTTAGAGCCGCCGTGCTCTGCGCAGCTTTTTCACATACTCCATGGATGTGTTCCCAGAATGTGAGTTTGCTGTCAAGCTTCACCCCTAGGTATTTTGTAGACCTAGAAGTCGTCACGGGTTGAGGTCCGACCATTATATTTATAATTGTTGGGATCCGTTTCCTGGTGAGGAGCACGATCTCCGTTTTGGCTGTAGCCAATTGCAGACCGTGATCGCTCATCCATCCACTGACGTTGCGCATGACCTGGTTTAGCTTGAGCTGTGCTAGCTGGACATTTCTTGCTGTTATGACGGCTGCCACGTCGTCCGCGAAGGCGACAAGGAAGGCGCTCTCCGGCATTTCCGTGCGCAACAGACTGTCATACGTGGCGTTCCAGAGGTCCGGGCCAAGTACAGACCCCTGTGCCGCTCCGCCGGTTATACGTCTCTTTCTCTGACCTTGTGTTGTGTCGTACAAAAGCCAACGGTCTCTGAGGTAGTCCCGGATCATATCTAGCAAGTATGTTGGAACCTTGAATGACCGTTCCAAGGCCTCCAGCATATCGTCCCATCTTGCCGAGTTGAAGGCGTTCTTGACGTCCAGTGTGACTAGCAGCACTATTGGCCGCGCCTGGTGGCAGGCTTCTTCGGCCTTATGTACCGCCTCGACTACTTCGCCAATTGCTCCTATAGTTGAGTGTCCCTTCCTGAAGCCATGTTGTCGGGGTGAAAGGCCTCCCTCGCTTTCTATGGCTGACGTCAAGCGTATTTTGAGCAGACTCTCCATCATTTTGCCTGCTGTGTCTAGCATGCAGAGTGGCCGGAAGGATGAAGGAGAGTTTGGGTCCCCTTTGCCCTTGGGTATAAGCACCAGTCTCGCCTTCTTCCATTGGCTTGGGAAAACCCGGGCCCTAAGGCAGCTGTTGTACATGTTAAGCAGAAGATCAGGGCTCGTTTCCGCTGCTAACCTGATTGCCTCCGCTGGTATGCCATCTGGGCCTGGAGCCTTGCCGGCTTTCATGCTTCGCAGGGCTAGCTTCAGCTCGTCTGTCGAAAACAGTGGTGCCTCGGCTTGCTCCTCGACGAACACTGTGTCGGCTCTTAGTGGGTGTGTGGGAAATAGCGCATCCACTATATTCTTAACTCGGGCCTCATCCATCGCCTGTGATGATGTATGGAACTTTTTCATCACTATTTTGTATCCCTGGCCCCAGGGATCGCGATCCACTTCGTCGCATAGCGCTTTCCAGCAGTTCCGTTTGCTCTTCTGTATCTCGGCCCCAAGTGCTTTCTTTGCGCTTTTGTAGGCTGCTGCTCTGGTCAGCGCCTCGGGTCTACCACGAGCGCGCGTTGCGAGTCTCCGCATTCTATGGCAGGCCCTTCGCAGCTCAGCAATTCGGTCATTCCACCAGTATACCTGCTTTTTACCTGACCATGCTCTCCTCTGTGGCATTGAGGCTTTGCATGCCCGGTGAATGCAGCGCATAGTTTCTTCGACCAGCTTAGTACAAGACTCCCTGTTGTGGATCTCTCCCGTTGTGGGTGAAATGCCTTGGGAATCTGCTAGGAGTGACGTATCGAACTTGCGAACATCGACCCTAGACGGGTTCCATCCTGGTTTCCTGCGAGGGATACTACGTGTTTGCCCTCGCGTGATGTCAGTGACTTGGAAGGTGATGTAGTTGTGGTCGCTACCACTCAGGTCTTCCATCACTCTCCATCCGTCAGCCCTTCGGAGAAGGCTTTCTGAGACCAGGGTTATGTCGGGGATAGAGTATCCAAAACCCGGCCTTCGATATGTAGGGGTCGTTCCGGTGTTGAGGATGGTCAGGCCAATGCGGGCTGCCATTTCAAGGACCAGTCTTCCCCTGGTGTTTGTTTGGGGCATACCCCATTCCACGCCTCTTGCGTTGAAATCTCCAGCAACAATTATGTGGCCGGTTATATCGCGCAATTCGTCTTCAAGGTCTTCGAGCTTTCCCCTGAAGACAGGGACTGTGTCGTTTGGAGACAGGTAGCAGCTCACCACAGTGATTTGCGCCATTTTAACCCAGACGTAGCAGCGTCCTACCCCGCTGCTCTCTGCGCGATGGTTGGGGTTAGCAATCCATATCGCGGCCGAGCCTGATTGGTCAACATGCCAGGTTTCTTTTGTTCTATAGGGTTCACTGATGATGACAGCGTCTGCTCTTTGTTCAAGAACCAATTGGTCCAGCAGGTCATCAGCTACCCTACTCCTGTTCATATTGCCTTGTATAAATTTAATCATATTCTCCCAAGCTTTGTCTTAGCCTCAGCAAGGGCATCCCTGAAGGCCTTGCACGCTCCCGACCCGGGCAGGTGATGGGAATTTTTCTGTCCATCTCCTGCCGAGCACAGGTAGCAGCTTGGGCTTTCTTTACACGCAGAGGCTATGTGGCCCTGCTGACCACATTTCCAGCATGAACTGCTTCTGTCTGGGCCTTTGCATGCCGCCTTTTTGTGGCCATACCCCAGACAGCGGAAACACCTTTGGACATCCGCGCGCTCTCGGACGCGGCAGATAATCCAACCTACTCGCAGCTTCCCCTTTTCAATAAGAGTCCGGCCTGGCAGTTCATCGATTTCCACCACGGCCATTCTTTGTTCTCGCGAGTTTACAGCGAGGAGAGAGACGCGAAGTTGGCCATTCATCTTGTCTCCTAACTCCCCGCGTATAGCGTTCTCCACTTCTGGGGCCGTGGTTAGGCAGTCCATGCCCAGAACTTCTAGACGTAAACGTCTAGTGAGAATACGGGCGTCTCCAAGCTGGCCAATGGCAGTGCACACATTTTCCTTAAATGCTGTGTGGTTGCCACAGCGCTCCATTTCGATGAGCACGCCGCCTTCGCGGGTTTTCCGAACAGATCGAATTACGGTCTCCGTCTTCTCGGGTTGGAGCTTACCGCGTATCGTTCCCAGCACCTCTGCATAGGTTTTGCCTTCAGCTGGCTTAATTATTAATTTGGCGAGACTCTTCTTTTTTCTCACCCTCTTCTTTTTTTTGCGGCTGGTCGCCTCGCCCTTATTGACCAAGGGTTCACCTGGCGCTGGCCCTGGCTTGGGCTTTCTGCTTTTTCCAACCGTTTTCCATTGATTGTCTGGTACGGTTTTCTGTGCATTGTTGTTATTATTGCCATTATTATTAGGATTATTAATAATAATGTTTTTACTACTATTATTATTATTAGCAGTAGTATTTTTCTTCTTTTCCGGCTCGCCTGTAGGGGAGTCGGATCGAGTTCGACCTCTCTTTTGCGAGCCAGGGCCAGCCTTCCGCAGCTCGGAAAGGGTAGGCCCCTTCCGGCGCTGCTCTCGGAGGTAGCTTAATATATTTAAGCTCTCCTCGATTTGGGCCATACCTGTTTTTATGTCCATGGACACATTCTTTTGCTTAGAGACAGCGCTCTGCATCTTCTTCAGGACGAGCCGAATCTGGGCCAATTGCTCATCTTCATTGCCTTCGCAAGTTCCCAAGCTTGCGGTGACATGCTTGTCGCTGTTTGCAGCAGCCGGCGTTTGAAGACGACTATCCCGGCTGCCGGGAGTTGCCGTTTGGCAAGGTGTAGCCTTCTGCGCCACGCCGGCGGCTTTCTCCGTGCTCGTGGTGCCGGAATTTGCCTGCAGAGGAGTTTGTGGCGGGGAGCGCACGACTCTACTGCTCTTCCTGAATGCGCTGCATTCTTCCTCCGTATCATCGACGTTCGTTTCGTTTATTGGTTTTGTTTTAATCATTTTCAGTCAATTGGGTCTCCGCTTCAAGCCGCTATCTCCACACGTAGCACAGTCGCTTTTAAGTGTCCCGAAGTTCCCTTCTCTCAAAGGAGCAGGCCATCGCGAGGGTTGACACAAGTCCTTATGGGATATTGTGTTCAGAGCCAAGACAGCGCAAAACCAGGAGTAAATCTCAACTGGACCTGTGCGGCCAACTAAATGGCGACGTGTATTGAACGTACTTGAAGACCTGCCAGGGTTTTAACGAGACGGAGGCGATCGCAGCATTAGCCCACCAGCCATTTCTGTGAGGTGTCACCCTCACATACTAAAGTGGCGGAATTCTGCTCTCGCCAGCCCAATATCAGACTAATCGTATACATGCTCCAGTATGCCATGAACAGGATCTAACTGGTCTCAATCCTGGGATGCTTTTTGGGAGGCGGCATCTGTTCGCCCGGACACAGAAGATTCATCAAGCATTTCTGATCTTTTAAATCAGGCCCTCGTCTCCTGTCGCTCTTGGTCTGGGACTGCTTATTGGTTATTCGCAGCTAGCCTACCGGTCCTGAGCTTAGCCCTTACCGCCAAATACATTACCCCAGTGTAAATTGTGCATATTATGGAGAATACAATTGTTGAATCGCCATAACTCATAAATGGTAATTCTTAGGAAGAAAAATGTTATTACGGTTTGTATAGACAATTGCATGATATGCACTTGTGTGTCATCTATTTTTGTGATAAGCCTTACTGGTTTGCTGAAAAATTAAAAAAAAAAAANTTGGATCGCTGTCATCAGAAGCTTCCTGCGGCATGGCTTCAGGCCGCCCACGTTCGCCAT
>NW_016161675.1:24070-25006 GCF_001687245.7 Rhagoletis zephyria
TAAAAAAAAAAAACAGTTTATGTGACCTTTGACCTTGATCGATGGGGGTTTTCGACATTTCATTAATAATGGTGTTCATAACACTCGTACCAATTTTCAGCTTTATGCGCATTATTTTAACCTTGAATATCTAAAGGCCGGTCCACATAGAACTTTCGCGTTGGCTGTGGCGTTGGCGTTGGTTTGACTGAACGCACGTTAAAAGTATGTTGCTACAATGAACGCTTGGCAGCGAATGCTTGGGCCACTAAATTAACATACTAACGACAGATAAATTAATATTTCATATCAATAATTGCATTAAAAACGACATTTCTTGCCCGCACTTGATTAAAAAACAAATATTTCACATAATTTTATTTCTTTACAACTGCGGACGAGCGTCACACGCGAAAAGATGAGAGTTGGCCATATTTTTGCTTTGTGTTGGCGTGAGCGTTGCAGAATTTTGGCTATGTGGACGGCTGCATTTGATTTCATGTATTCATAGTCAGCTGTTCAAGCGACGCCAACGCCAACGCAACCCCAAAGTTCTATGTGTACGGGCCTTAACTTGACCAGGCTATTTGCGTTGTATTAGTTAGGACAGTTTTTAGGTAAATGAGCATTGACGCGAAATTCATATTGATTATCGAAGATAATTTTCGACTCTAATATTTGTTGGTTAATTTTTTAACATTTTTCAATGCAATTGAAAGGGCGAAATTTTTTGTGTAATGCTTAAATTTTTTTTTATTTTTACTTAGTTCTACTTAGAAAAGTTTTTAGCTCGTTGATACTTTTTAGCGTTCGCGATATTTACTCCGTACTTGTCAAAAAGTATCGAGTTCTCGATACTACTCAGTACTCATGAAAAGTATCGATATTCTGTACTCAATACTCGCATCGTTCTATCACTATATATATATATATATATATATATATATATATATATAT
>NW_016161675.1:26116-43540 GCF_001687245.7 Rhagoletis zephyria
AAAAAAATAATAAGTGAAGTGACCATTCCAAATCAAAAAGTTTACAATGAATCCACCATCCTCTACACCGCAAGATGAAGCAACTACATCAACAACTATCGAAAACCCAATGAGTCATATACCCAAGCATGATGTTACTGTTTTTGGTGTGTCTACTGATTTAACTGATCTTAATTTACCAACCCATCTGGATATCTTGAGATATTATTTTTACTTAAGCGAACGTGCTAAAACAGAACAAAAAAAGTTTTCCCATAAATCATTCACTATTCAAGTACAAGATAAGTTGATTGGAATTTGGGAAAAACTTGGTATGGATATAATGCTGAAAAAAAGTGTATTTTATAAATTGAATAAATTGCTTGACAAGTATCAAGAGCAAATCACGAGAAGAAACAACACCCAACAATTTACAGAGTATGTAAAATCTCTAGAAACAATTTTTTACATTGGAACATGTAAATGCGATTATATGTGACAACGGAAAATCCAGATGCAAATTTAAGAATTCTGGTTGAATTTATAATTAAATGTTATGTACCAATGGACTTCAATATCAAGTATTACAGCTCTGTCGTGTACGGCAGTGCATTATTTTTCAAGTTTATTGGTTGGTCACGATTTCTAGAACCTCGTTTACGCAAAATTGTCAATCAAGTAATTAAAGATAATCCATATTATGCGCATTCGGAAAATATCTTGTTATCAATGTTGTTTGATGATAGCAAAGAAACGCCCGACTGTGCCATCAAGAAAATTCTACACTATCGAACCGATGTTGACGAGCCAATGGAACTTAGAGTTTATAAAAATGTAGAGGCTGTTATGGCGACGACATTAGAGAGCCGTGCGAAATTGCCCAGACTTGAAAGTAAAAAAGACTTCAAACAATAATTTTTTTTAGTTTCTTTTCTATAACTCACTTAAATTAATCTTTTTATTTACATATGTTCTGTCTAAATAAATTTCTTAAGAGAAAAAATAGATATTATTATAAATAAATAATAAATATTATTATAAATAAATAAATAAAAATAAAGAAAAAACATAGCCATTTAGCTGATTTTTTCATGTAAAGGCCAAAACCGGCGATTTTTTGAAATGATTGTATGGGGACCCCCCAGGGGAGTTCCAGGGGGTGTGCCACTGGCATGGGTGGATCGGCCGTCCAAAGTTAGTGGGGGTCGGTCATACATTTGGACTCGATTGGAGCACTCTAAATGGGTCAAAGTGGGATTTTTCAAAATTTGCCCCTACCCAAAAGTTCGACCCAAATTGGGGGACATCAGAATTCGTTTTAGAGGTATGGTTCCTTCGGCAAAGTTTCTTATTTTGATCCCTAGAATACGATTTTCACAGAGCAATGAGCGATTTTTAAATCGACCCGCCCTAATATATATTGTAAAGTGCCATCTGGTGGAAATTTTGTTTTTCATATTTGAAAGAATGTACTCTTTAATACCTTTCCAATAAGCCTAAAATCATAGAAAGGGATACATAATTACGGATTTTATAAGTATTTTTAGTTTTTTTTTTAATATAATATATATTCCATATCTATACAGTGAAACCCGCTTAAGTAACCAACATTTTTGGGCATTGTGCATTTTTGAATGTAATCTGAAGAAAATCCCTCTCTTAATTACCTCCCCGCTTATTTACCCAACCCGCCTAAGTACCTAAATTTTTCGTACCCAGTTTACCATTTTACCTATAATTTTCCCGTTTTAAGTGGGCGGCCTTCGGTCGCGCTTAGGAATTATAACCCTCACTAAGTAGAATTTCTCCTTTATAACCCTCGCTAAGTAGAATTCTCCTTTCTGTGTTGCGCGGAATACCTTTTTTCTTTATTTTGTGGTTAAATTTGTAGACCAAATGAAAAATAAAATTTATTTGTGATTTGATGCGGATAATTTAATTCTGCCAATCACAAACGACCAACAAATTAAATTAGGCCGCGATCAAAAAAGTGAAATTATGCCGTGCGGGCATAATTTATTTTGACAAGTGAAATTTGGCCGCGATCAAAAATTTAAATCAGGGCGCGCGGAAATAATTCAAACCATGAATAACGTTTGCAAATATTGTTAAATAAATAACGACGAAATATCTCGATACATGCAAAAATGAACTTTTACCACTTCCAAAAAAAAATTGCTTGATTGTAAAATTTAAAGTTGACCTTCGTGCCCAGCCAAAAATGAAATAAAGGAAATTTATGTTATTTAAGAAATTTATTTATTACTAAAGAAATATAGTATTTTTGCAAACTATATATTTTTCCAACAGTATGTAGTACGCTGACCAAAAAATATAGTACAATACTATATATTATAGTACGGTTGGCAACCATACTTATAGCACCTCCCCCCGCTAGTGATAGAAAAAAAGCAACAATATGTACGCGAGCACAAGGATGCATTAAAGCGACATTATTAGAATTTGAAAATCCTTGCAGTTGACATAATTAGAATATTCCACCACAGAATGTGACATGGATAACTTCTTTGGAAAAGCACAAAGACTAAACCCCTGCGTAAGAGATAAAAATAATAAACACTTGATTCAAAAAATGATAAACAGGAATTGGGTGCTTATTTCCCACACAAAGGAGATTTAATAGCTTAGATGAATCCAAACACATATTTACAAGTACATATGTACATATGTACATACTCCCTGCAGGGAAAGCTACCAGTTGTGGACCAGAATGCTAGCAGTTTGCGTTTCAGCCCAACTAGTTCACGTTGTAGTTCAGCACCCTACCAGTAGAAATTCTAGTAGCATCATACCAGTTGATGGGATAGACTGCGTATTCATCCCCCGTGAAAAGCATAATTATACCATTTTGCTCGCGGCGATGCAACAGTGGCAATGGTCGGCAGAGTAAAGTTTTGGCACGCCAAATCAGGAGGTCCGAGTTCGAATCTCAGTGAGCGAATCTTTTTTTATTTTTATTTTTTTATTTATTTATTTTTATTTACACATTTTGTTGTAATTGCAAAAAGAACAAAAAATTATTTCTTTTAATAGTATTTGAGTATTTAGGTTTTTTTCTAAATGAAACTAAATTCATGTACAATTTTTATTTTATATTTAAATTGAAATAATTTACGTACTTTAACTTTAACAACCTCCGAGCGCACTCGAACCTGAGATCTTAGAACAAGAATCGGCAGTCTTCACTCGACGCCACAGCCGACATTTGTGATGAAAGCAATTAACCGCATTTTAGTTTTGGTTTTGGCTATTCAAAGACAGATGTCGCTGATCGCATAAGTTGTTCGAAATCGCCTTAATGGTAGGCCGTCTGTATAGAGCATACTAGTTAATGAACTAGTATTTATACTGGCGGGTTTGGCATTACACTGCGGACAACTGGTATAATTATAGTTCATGACGAACTGGTATGACTTCCCCATTTAATACCAGTTTTTGAACTAGAATTTCTACCAACTAGTTTATTTTTTTCTACGAGTAACTGGTATAATTATAGTTCATGACGAACTGGTATGACTTCCCCATTTAATACGAGTTTTTGAACTAGAATTTCTACCAACTAGTTTATTTTTTTCTACGAGTAACTGGTATAATTATGGTTCATAACGAACTGGTATAACATTTACCGCCAAATAATAGTTCATGAACTGGAATTTATGCATACTGGTTCAGCTTTTCACTGCAGGGGTTATACTTACGTACATACATACATACATACATATGTATAAATAAATGTAGATATGTTTTATTGTTGCAGATATGAACACATATGTCCGAACATGTGAACAAGGTAACCATGATTATTAACGTTTTTCTTGTCTTGAATAAAATTCTCCCAAAATGGATGTCGAAAGTAATTTACATTCCCAACAAACATTTCTGTGAATGATTTTAAAAATAACTCGGTGCTGCAAAAAGAAATTGTTACATTTACATACTTTTTTGCCATTCAGTAGAGGTGGTAGAACAGGTCAAATGAAGTATTTTGGCATTAGCAGAATTTCAAATACACCCCAAAATGTTAAGTTATGATCCAAAAACTGAAAATCGGGATGTTGTGACAAAACAGCAATCATAAATTAGACAGTTTTCTCCGGATTCTCGTGACCTTGTGTTCGTTGAAAAGCAGAAGGCTGTGTCTTTTCACTGCTTTTAGGAAATTTAAGTTAAATTGATAACCATGGACTCTATATTCTTGTATCAAACCGTTACCTACTGATTTATCTAAAACAAACTAAATTTATATAAAAAGAGCTAATTAATTTTTGTACTAAATAATTCTCTAAGGCTATAACGCTTTCATTCAGCAGACTTCAAAGTAACATTTGCTTGTAGTCATGTTCAGGTAAAGTTTGGCATATTTGCACTAAAATCCTACAATTATTTACTGAACGAAATCGGGAAAAAAATTTATAGTTCAGATATTCTTTGTAAAATAAATGTCTGTAACAGTTCGGTTTAAAGAGGGGAAAATGTTATTTGTTTTGACTAAATCATTAGGTATGGGTTTAATAAAAGTATGGGTTGTAATTTTAATCCAAAGTCACTATAACCAATTTTTTAGCATTTTTTTCAAGCTTTTTGGTTCACGGAGTCAATGGTTATCAACTTAATTTAAACTTCCTAAAAGTAGTGGAAAGACCCAACCTTCCACTTTTTAAGGAACAAAAGGTTATACAAGTTCGTCAAAAATTGTCCAAGTTGTGACCGACGTTTTGACCCAGCATACCGGTTTTCAGTTTTTTGATCATAACTTAAGATTTTGGGAGTGTATTTAATATCCTGCTAATGCTAAAATTATTTTGTATACCTACTCTGCCACCTACATGACAGAAAAAGTATATGCAACCATTTTTTTGCAGCAACGTATAATTTAAAGTAAGTATGCTATAATAAGAGGTTTTAATATTAAGTTTATTTTAAGTTTTTTCAAATGAAACTTTAATAAGTGTTGAGGACGAATGTTTATAAATCTTCTAACTTTAAAAGTTAAATGCAAACATAAAGCTGTAAATATAAAATGTTTCCAATTGTAAGTGACGTATTTACGTTCTTTAAAATATATATATGTATATATATTTTTCATGATTGTTAAAAGTGAAATAAAACCAATGCGGTAAAAATACATAAACAGAAATGTCGCGTTTAAAAAAGTAAAACAGACAGAGTAAAGAAATTATATTTTTGCTTATGAACAGTGAAGTCCGCGGAGAACAAATTGAACGTAATGTTCAATCCAACCTGAGATCCTCTGTGTCAATCGGTGGAACATTCGAGCTTTCGAATGACGAATTCTCCCTATTTGACGAAAATGGTTTGCCTGCGTTTAATGAACAGCCCAGCAAGAACTGCCTAACGCATTCTCAAATACACTTACAAAATTGTCAATAAAAACCAACACATTTACCTATT
Source organism: Rhagoletis zephyria (assembly GCF_001687245.7). Lineage (NCBI taxonomy): Eukaryota > Metazoa > Arthropoda > Insecta > Diptera > Tephritidae > Rhagoletis > Rhagoletis zephyria. Next base: position 31,529 of record NW_016161675.1, read on the forward strand.
AGCCATATCCATATGCCATTCTTTGCGTTATATAACACGTTATTAATCGCATAATAATATTTGATTGAAAAGAGACAACTATATATAGGATAATATAATAGCGAATTCCATCTAAAAGAAAGAGAAAACTGTCCACACGTGAAACGATTATGCGTTAGATTTCTCCAAGAGCCCTATGTCAAATGATGGACAGTTTTTGAATTTTTCACACAAACTATTTGTAGTACTACGTGTATATAACGCATTAGTTAACAGATAGGGTTCTTACTGGGAGTATACCAGTAGAAAAGGTTTTTGTTGTTGTGGCTGTTATTTTGGTCCCCATAAAGGACTTAGGGTTGCGAGCAACTCTTTTATCGCATTCAGGGTGCTGTGCAGCAATATAATGTGGTGATAAATTTTAACGCGGGAAAAAGGCGAGTGAAATATTGTTATGCGCTTTATGAATAAAATTGAAGGTAATATAATATTTTATACTTCAAGACAACTAAAACTTAAAAATATTTGTGTTTAAATGGAAACTATGTTATATGTAAAAATATATTGCGATTTTCTTCAAATAAATGGTATAAAATGTTTTGTATGTGAATCTATTTATCTATATCTACACTGCTTTTAAATTTATTACTGTTGGGAAGTATCGGGTACGTTTGAGGATCGAGTTCTTTGGTATCGATACTTTAAAGGATCGGGTATTTCTCAGAGTAGTGAGTACTTTCTTTAAATATACACATGTTGGTAACATTTCAATACTTATTGTAGAAATCTTAAATGCTGGCATTATTTTATTCAAATTAATATATGAATCCCAAATTACGTCAAATGAATGGCTAACTGTACTGGGTACAAGTATTGAACTTCAAAAATTATTGAGCCTGTCAATTGAGTACAATCATTTCTGAATACCGTTAAATGTAAATAAAACTTAGTACTTTTTAAGTTTATTTGGCACTTAATACTGAGTACTTTGAATCGATCCTAAGTACATGTATCAAAGCGATTATTGGAACAGAGCATTTTTGAGTACTGAGTACTTTCGAGTTCCTTTTTTGAGTACTGAGTACTTTGGAGTTATTTTATGAGTACTGAGTTCTTTGGAGTACCCAGTATCGATACTTTTAAAAATCGGGTGCTGTCGATCCTTTTGAGAATCGAGTTCTGAGTACTACAACACTAAAATTTATGTTCTCACGAATATTGGAGTTTTATTCAATGGTGTCTTGCAGAATATACACATTAAAGTTAAATAAGTGCCCCCTTTTTCTATATTACCAACTTCACCATATATATATATTTTTTTTAATAATTCAAGTAAGTACACAGTGTTGCCAGGTTCTCGGCATGAGAACACGTCCCTCTTGGTCTGAAAAAACGTCATTTCCTACTCAAAAACGTCTTTTCCATGTATGCACACAGAATTGTTCTTATTAAACTTTTATTGTATACAAAGGTACATATGTACACAAGGTATATTAAAATGTCATTTTTACAGAGCACATTTAAAATTCATTAGTGGTATTCACCAAAGTGAGCAAGTGGCCTGGCACTCTGGCAAAATAGCAGATGAGCTCAAGCAACAACTGTTGACAACAATTTGGTGAATACCACTATTGTTAACTGGTTTGAGATCATTAATATAAAAATAATGTTATACAAACACTTGTGATCAGCTGATTAAGTCATCATGATTTTGATCGATTTTGGTTGATTTTCTTTTGTTTATTTAATGTTTATTATTTTTTCATTAAGGCCTAGCTCATTATATAACTAACACAATATAAATCCACATTTCAAACCTTGTGCAAAAATTATAAAAAATCTGCAAAGTTTCAGCTAGATTTTCAAGTTTTTAAACAGATTTTTTCGAATTTTTTTGAGTATGCGGTTTGATAGCCCATTAAATCCAGGGTAATAATGTGCAAGTTTTAAGTTGCTAAAGAATCGCGTTGAGTTTTAATAGTTTTTTTCTTGTAGACATTTGGTAAGGTGGTCAGTTGTCGAAAATAATAAATTACGTTCTGCTAAGAAGGAACATAGTTCTTTTGCGAGCTTTTGGCTTTTAATATGCAATCGCAAACATTGTAATAAGTCTTGTAATTTCAAGTATTTACACAACCAGCCTTTGAACGCGGGATCTTTAGTCCAAGAATCAAAAAAAAGGGCGTACGCTTGGTTTCCATCATATTTAAGTCATATGCGTCCAAAGAATAAAGATGTAAAGATTTATTAAGAAAATAATTCAAAATCAGTTCTACTTACAAGATTAAGTAACAAATTTGCCGAAAGTGTGAGCGTAAGTTCTTACTCTAAAAGCAAATAGTACGCTATACATTGAATATATTGTGCATAGAGAAAAATTACTGGGAAGGTAAAAACGTCATTTTTTACACAAAAAACGTCCAAACGTCAACAGGATACAAAAAACGTCTAAATGACGTTAAAAACGTCAACCTGGCAACGCTGTAAGTACATACAGTTGTCCACAAAATAAGAGGAGTGCAATATTTTGACCCCGTTTTGGCTATTTGTCTTTTGTTTATTTAATGTTTTTATATTTATTTCATAAAAGGCTAGCCATATACGTTTTCATTTCAAACTTTGTACAAAAATTATAAGAATTCTGCAAATTTTCACCAAAATTTTTAAACAAAATCTTTAAAAAAATTTGGTATGTAGTTTTGTAGCCTATTTAATTCTAGTATAACGAGGGGAGAGTTTGAAGTTCGTAAAAAATCTCGTTGATTTCTGAGATGTTTTTAAGTTTGAAGGTACTTCACACTTTTTTCCATACAAAGTATGTTCGACAAGTTTCTTTTATATACAAAGAGGACACTGCCAGCTAAAGAAAACGCTAAAAGTATTTTTTAGCAGCTTAAGCTTGCACTTCATCAGGCTAAAATGAAATGTGCTACAAAACTTCGTACCAAAATTTTTTCTAAACATTCTGATAAAAAGTTAGAAATTTTGGTAAAACTTTCCAGAATTTTTATCATTTTTGTACAAAGATTGAAACCTGAGTTTATTTTGAGCTTATTGTATAGCCAGCTAGACTTTTATAGAAAAATATCAAACAATGCATAAACAAAAGAGAAATAGCCAAAACTGATCAAAATATCACACTCCTATTATTTTGTGGACCACTGTATATAGTACGCATGAAAAAATTAGAAATAACACTTCTCTACTTCTTCGTCTTTAAAAGAAAAAATTGTATCACTATTTCCTTGTTCATAACTTCTATCGCTCTGTGGATGTTAAGTAAAGCTAAACCATTTGGGACCGTTTTCACCAACTGTGGTTAACACTAATTCCTAGTTTAACATCGTCGCCGACGTTGCCGACACAGTATTATATGCATGGTGTCAGTAACGTCGATCACGATCAGTGTTGCCACTATTGATCTATTCCGACCAAATTTGGTCAGTTCTTTTTCATTTGGAAGGTTGGTAGGCAACGTAAGATTTTGGTCGGATAGTTGAATTAAGTTTTAAAATTCATACATTTGCCAATCCTGCCTTTAAAATTAAGAAACCTAATTGGTTTGGCCACTGATGGAGCCAATGTTATGGCTGGAGACTTGGGCGGGCAGGGAACATTATTGAGTGCAGAAACCGATTTGTTTTATATAAAGTGCACATGCCACTCACTTCACCCTTGCTCAAGCTACGATTGTAAAAAATTCCCGAAAAGCATTATAGCTGTTCACCAAATTGAGCAAGTGGCCTAGCACTCTGACAAATAGGGCAGATGAGCTCAAGCAACGACTGTTGTAACGACTGTTGTTTGAGCTAATCTGCTCTTTTCCCAGATTGCCAGACCACTTGCTCAATTTGGTGAATACCACTATTGAGACACAGTGCCGCAACATACGTATATAGTTTCTTTTCCGACAGTCCAAAGAGGATACATGAACTGAAGGAATTTCAGGACTACTGTTCGGTAAAACCCCACAAAAGCTTGGGCATATTTCAAACACGATGGCTTTCACTACAAAGCGTTGTGTTAAGAATAGTTGAGCAATGGGATAGTTTGAAACTTTATTTTATTTCCTGCTTTTATGAATTAAACGGTATGCGATCTGCAGACCTGGAAAAAGGAATGTGTTGAAAAACCAAATGCTATTTTTTATTTCTATTATATATTTTGCCCATAATTAACAATCTTAACAAAGAGTTCCATACATTTATGCAGCTAGCAAAGCACGTTATCTCTTAATTTTGAGTAACTTTATTAAAAAATATGTGATCAGTAAGCATATTTATGTATACTGATTTTCAAAATGAAAATAATCATATTACAACATCTGACATTTTTGTTGGAACGAAAGCTGAGATGTTTATGAAAAGTAATGTTAATTGTTCTGAAATTCTTGAAGATAAAACCAAAATATTTTCGGGAACTAGACCCATTCTAATTGTCCAAGACAGGTGTGTAATTAAGGGAAAGTTCCCCAATAATACCAGAGTAATTATATGTAAAAACCACATTTTTAGCTGCATTTTAACATGTCAAGAAAATAAAAAAAATTGAGAACATCAGCGTTTTTATAAAAAACCGACCAGCGCGACCTCTAAGAAAACTTTTTTTTGTTCAAAATAAAAAAAATACGTGTCTCTTTTTTATCACAAATAACAATATTCTGATGTAGCGTTTATGAGTTTCCAAACAGAGTGTTTTTATGAACCACTCTAATATGTATGTATGTACATGTTTTGTATTCGAAACATTTAATCTTAAATAAATGAATTGTATGCATTTTTGTAATTGAAATTTATTGGGTAGGTTGAAAACGATTTTGTTCGGATTTGGGAAGAAAATTGGTAGGGGAAAAAATTGTTAGTGGCAACGCTGATCACGATGTTTGACCGGAGATTAGTATTAACCAGGCATTGAGAAACTGGCCCTTAATCTTTGTTCCCTGGTTTTACGTCGTAATTATGATTTATGCCTAAGAAGAAGCGTTCACTGGAAGCAAGCCTCCCAGAAAGTTTTACGCCTATCTGCACGAATCTGTCTGGGAATATTGTTGGACTATGCTCCGTAGGTACATTGGAAAAATGCCTGTTAAGAAACATTATAAACCGTATAAACTTATAGTTGTGTAAACTTAAATCAACTGTCAAAGTTTGTGTGGAAATTTGTTTACACATTTATGATAGATTTTTCCAACGATTTCACTCAATAATCTTGAGAAACTAAAGCCATGGCACCTTTGACGTAAGTGTAAACGAAAGGAGAGTATGGGGCGTGAATGTAACATAGCTCCTAAATTTATAAGAATATTTGCTTGATAAAGTTATCGGTTTAGATGAATACCACTAACAGTAATTTAAATATCAGCAACGCATTTAAATTTGGAATGTAGAAAATTACCATTGACACATTTTAACACTGGATAATTGAAATTTCAAATTACGATTGGTCGAAGGAGAACCATCCGGAGCCCACGGATTTTCAAGGAGTTCACAATTCTCGTTATGGCTTAGTTTACCGCGAGTAAAATTTTACACATCATTAAGTGGAACATGCAAGAACGTGAATATGTAANGGATTGGTCGAAGGAGAACCATCCGGAGCCCACGGATTTTCAAGGAGTTCACAATTCTCGTTATGGCTTAGTTTACCGCGATTAAAATTTTACACATCATTAAGTGGAACATGCAAGAACGTGAATATGTAAATTAGGTCGCAGGGAAAGTAAAACTTGATTTTTGTGACGCAAAGGGTTGTGAGATTACTGGAATCTTGAAAAAAAATGGTGGTAAACATTTTTTTAAACTTAGAGAAGAGGCCATTCATGGGCCTTAAACAAACTACGCCTAACCGTTAGTATTCATACATGGTAGTAAAATTCCAATAGGATTTTTCTCTATCTCATCATTATATACTGAGAACTGTGGGGCTCGGTTGCTTATTCTAAAATCAGGTGCACTAAGGTCCTCAGCGTCGGAGCATCTTAATTTTTTCGTTAGTTGATACTCGTCAGGTGAATTTCCGGTTGTTACTGTAGTTTGGCATCCTTATGGGCAGAATTTTTCGGTTTAAAAAAGTTCGGTATTTTTGCGGAATGTATTCGGAACGTAGCACTTTTTGTTTTGGTAATTCACAGACATCCAAAATACACTTTTTCTCCCAAATAGGTAAGTTCATTTTATCTCAAATTGTGGATCAGTAACTCTCGTTCACTTGAAGCTCTGTGACTAAATAATTTCTTACTTTTTACCATATCATCAATTATATAAAAAGGCAATCATGTTTCCTTTACACCCCTTTTACGGCTAAACTATACTTCTAAGGTATAAACAATTATATATCATTAGAAAGGTATTTTGATGCTGATGTGCAGGCAGTTTTCAAATTGGTTAAATATAAAGCTAAAAAATCAATTCAAAAGTGACACCAATGCCATACATGTACATGGTTGGGCCGGAAATGCCTTCTAACTATATGCTTAAATATTGATACTGAACTACACAATCGTGCTAAGCAGCAGTTTAGAATTAAGATGTATGTGGTTATGTACATGACTAGCTAGTCATTCTAATCTAGATCTAGTTAATCTAGATTAACCCCTCTATTCTAACAGAGTCACAAAACTTAGCTCATCACTGTTGTGATTTCTAGTGCGCCGAGAAATGTGTCACAAAAAATTTGATTTTGAGTGGCAGAAAAATACACAAAAATTTAAAAATTTGTATTGTAGCGGCATATTTTTTGCAGCGGCAAGCTTTGAGGCGCAGTAGAAATCACAGCAGTGATGAGCTAAAGTTTGTGACTTTGTTAGAATACGGCTGTAAGACTTAAACAGGGAAGAAGGTAAAGTTAAGTTTGTAGAAGAAGAAAGGGCTAAATGCAGAGATTAAAATAAAAGTAAATAAATGTAAACATAAAGACTAAGAGGAAGTTAAATTTAAATACTTATGTAATATAATAGCAAAGGTGTGGGTGAATATTTAGATAAAGAAACGAATACAGATTAAGATCTGAACTAAGGTAAAGGAAGTGATAAATATAAAAATGAAGAGATAAGAAAACGGCAGAGACAAAGGTAGAGATAAAGGTAGAGACAAAAAAGAGAAAAAGATAAAATTGAGGAATAACATGATATGTTGTGTTGTGTTGTATTGTGTTGTATTGTATTGTATTGGATTGTATTGTGTTGTGTTGTTTTGTGTTGTATTGTGTTGTGTTGTTTCGTGTTGTGTTGTGTGGTGTTGTGTTTTATTTTTTTGTGTTATGTTATGTTGTTACGTTTTCTTATGTTATGTTATATTATGTTATGCTATGTTTTGTTATGTTATGGTATGTTATGCCATTTTATGTTATGTTGTGTTATTTTAAGTTGAGTTATGTTATATAATGTTATTTTATGTTATATTGTTTTGTTGTATTATGTTATGGCATTCCATGTTATGTTATGTTATGCTAAGTTATGTTATGTAATGTTATGTTATTATGTTATGTTATGTCATGCCATGTTATGTTATGTTATATTATGTTTTATTTTAAGTTATGTTATGTAATGTTATGTTATTATGTTAAATTATGTTATGTTATGTCATGTCATGTTATGTTATGTTATATTATGTTTTATTTTAAGTTATGTTATGTAATGTTATGAAATGCTATATTAAGGTACGTTATGCTATGTTACGTTATGTTAAGTTATGTAATGTTATGTTGTNTGTTATGTCATGCCATGTTATGTTATGTTATATTATGTTTTATTTTAAGTTATGTTATGTAATGTTATGAAATGCTATATTATGGTACGTTATGCTATGTTACGTTATGTTAAGTTATGTAATGTTATGTTGTTATGTTATGTAATGATATGTTATATTACGTTATGTTATGTCATGTCATGTTGTGTTATATTATGTTATGTTATGTCATGTTATGTTATACTCTGTTTCGCTTTTCCATGGCATGTTATGTTATGTTTTGCTACATTATGGTATGTTATGCTATGTTATGTTATGTTAAGTTATGTAATTTTACGTTGTGTTGTGTTGAGTTGAGTTGTGTTGTATTGTATTGTGTTGTGTTATGTTATATTAAGTTATGTCATGTTATATTCTGTTATGTTGTTCGACACATTTCACCTCATTTCACTCCTTTACTCAACTAAACTCAACTCGGCTCAGCTGAGACCATTTCGACTTCGCTTAATTTAAAAGGTTGAATTTCAACCGCTGGGCGAACACTAATTATATGTTTATACAGTGTAAGCTCCCATAGACGGACGCTCTAATAAGCGGACATCTCCTTTAAGCGAACACATTCTTGGGAACGAACAATTTTTGGTTTTTTCTATACAAAATGCTCTCCCATACGCGGACTTTCCGATAAACAGACGCGGACACTCAAACATGTCTAGTTATTTAAAAAAAAAATCTCCCATAAGCGGACGCGAAGCTCTAATAAACGGTCAATTTTGTTTTTTTTTCAGTCTGATGTTGACTCTTGCGCATGTACATACGTAAATGTCCACAAGTACACACGTCCATATTCAGTGATATTTTCTTTTCTAAAACAAAGTTGACTTTTCATTGCCCTCTTCTTACTGCTTCAGCGAAGCGGGAAATGAGATTTGTCGGTAGAAAAGGAAACGCCATAAATTTGAATTTCTGTTTTTATCTATTGAAGGATCAGTATTATTTTAATTTTAAAGAATTTTTGTGTTGTTTGATACCCGTATTGTAATATTTTATTTATTTTAACCATTTAATTGAAAAAAAAAAATTAAAAAGGCGGCAACCCTCCTCAGAAATATTTTTGGCTGGAATATTTCNGTGGTATTGTGTTGTATTGTATTGTATTGGATTGTATTGTGTTGTGTTGTTTTGTGTTGTATTGTGTTGTGTTGTTTCGTGTTGTGTTGTGTGGTGTTGTGTTTTATTTTTTTGTGTTATGTTATGTTGTTACGTTTTCTTATGTTATGTTATATTATGTTATGCTATGTTTTGTTATGTTATGGTATGTTATGCCATTTTATGTTATGTTGTGTTATTTTAAGTTGAGTTATGTTATATAATGTTATTTTATGTTATATTGTTTTGTTGTATTATGTTATGGCATTCCATGTTATGTTATGTTATGCTAAGTTATGTTATGTAATGTTATGTTATTATGTTAAATTATGTTATGTTATGTCATGTCATGTTATGTTATGTTATATTATGTTTTATTTTAAGTTATGTTATGTAATGTTATGAAATGCTATATTAAGGTACGTTATGCTATGTTACGTTATGTTAAGTTATGTAATGTTATGTTGTTATGTTATGTAATGATATGTTATATTACGTTATGTTATGTCATGTCATGTTGTGTTATATTATGTTATGTTATGTCATGTTATGTTATACTCTGTTTCGCTTTTCCATGGCATGTTATGTTATGTTTTGCTACATTATGGTATGTTATGCTATGTTATGTTATGTTAAGTTATGTAATTTTACGTTGTGTTGTGTTGAGTTGAGTTGTGTTGTATTGTATTGTGTTGTGTTATGTTATATTAAGTTATGTCATGTTATATTCTGTTATGTTGTTCGACACATTTCACCTCATTTCACTCCTTTACTCAACTAAACTCAACTCGGCTCAGCTGAGACCATTTCGACTTCGCTTAATTTAAAAGGTTGAATTTCAACCGCTGGGCGAACACTAATTATATGTTTATACAGTGTAAGCTCCCATAGACGGACGCTCTAATAAGCGGACATCTCCTTTAAGCGAACACATTCTTGGAAACGAACAATTTTTGGTTTTTTCTATACAAAATGCTCTCCCATACGCGGACTTTCCGATAAACAGACGCGGACACTCAAACATGTCTAGTTATTTAAAAAAAAAATCTCCCATAAGCGGACGCGAAGCTCTAATAAACGGTCAATTTTGTTTTTTTTTCAGTCTGATGTTGACTCTTGCGCATGTACATACGTAAATGTCCACAAGTACACACGTCCATATTCAGTGATATTTTCTTTTCTAAAACAAAGTTGACTTTTCATTGCCCTCTTCTTACTGCTTCAGCGAAGCGGGAAATGAGATTTGTCGGTAGAAAAGGAAACGCCATAAATTTGAATTTCTGTTTTTATCTATTGAAGGATCTGTATTATTTTAATTTTAAAGAATTTTTGTGTTGTTTGATACCCGTATTGTAATATTTTATTTATTTTAACCATTTAATTGAAAAAAAAAATTAAAAAGGCGGCAACCCTCCTCAGAAATATTTTTGGCTGGAATATTTCCTAAACCTCTTCAGTATCAAACCCAGATTGCAAATTTTTAATTTACTTTATCAATTAAATTAATTAAAAAATTTCAAACAGATGGCAACCTTCCACAAAAATATTTTCGGCCGTAAGCCTTCTTGAAGCTCTTTCTTTTGACAGCCATATTGCAATATTTACTTTATCTTATCAATTTACTTAAACTGCAAATTTTCAAACAGGTGACAGCTCTCTCTAATTGTTTTCTTTTTTTAGACCTCTTGCAATACATTGGTGAAAACTACATTAAATTTCATGCATTAGTTTTCGAGTGATGCGCACACAAACACACAGACAGACAGAAAAGAATTCTAAAAATTGTTGATTTGGCTTCTGTTGCTCTAATAAAGNCGTCCATATTCAGTGATATTTTCTTTTCTAAAACAAAGTTGACTTTTCATTGCCCTCTTCTTACTGCTTCAGCGAAGCGGGAAATGAGATTTGTCGGTAGAAAAGGAAACGCCATAAATTTGAATTTCTGTTTTTATCTATTGAAGGATCAGTATTATTTTAATTTTAAAGAATTTTTGTGTTGTTTGATACCCGTATTGTAATATTTTATTTATTTTAACCATTTAATTGAAAAAAAAAAATTAAAAAGGCGGCAACCCTCCTCAGAAATATTTTTGGCTGGAATATTTCCTAAACCTCTTCAGTATCAAACCCAGATTGCAAATTTTTAATTTACTTTATCAATTAAATTAATTAAAAAATTTCAAACAGATGGCAACCTTCCACAAAAATATTTTCGGCCGTAAGCCTTCTTGAAGCTCTTTCTTTTGACAGCCATATTGCAATATTTACTTTATCTTATCAATTTACTTAAACTGCAAATTTTCAAACAGGTGACAGCTCTCTCTAATTGTTTTCTTTTTTTAGACCTCTTGCAATACATTGGTGAAAACTACATTAAATTTCATGCATTAGTTTTCGAGTGATGCGCACACAAACACACAGACAGACAGAAAAGAATTCTAAAAATTGTTGATTTGGCTTCTGTTGCTCTAATAAAGACCCCCATATTAATTTTTCTTTAATATCCATAATGTACAGGCATCGGCCTGATACAATTTTATTATATGTATAGATAATAAAATTAATTACTGAAGAATATATAATCTCCTATCAAACTATAGTACTTAATACTTGAAAAACAATTATTTAAATCAAGTGATGACGGAACAATTTCAAGGCGCATTTAATAAGGTAGTGTTAGCCATATATAAGTAAAAAATTACACGATCAAATTATACGCACAATAATAGTATGAATTACAACAAACACATCACACATACAGCTGTCGCCTCAACACCACCTTATTGAATTCGTTTTGAATAATTTCTTCCTTTCTACCATATTACACGTTTATTTTTTAACTAGCTTATACCCGCGGGTTTCACCCCGCGCTTTTATACAAATATGAAAAATAATTTAATGATGTTAGATTTTATATCTGTACCCATTTCGTTATAGCTCGTTATTTTTTAAGCGAGTTAAGGTATTTAGGCCGTTTAAAACTATGAAATTATAAAATCTCGTCTGCGCGCTAGGCATACCTAAGATATTAATCCCTCTAAGTTTACCTTAAAATGGTTCCAGGTATACGACGCGTGAACGTGTAACCTTCTTGGAGGTGCCACGGCGGGTTCTAATATTTCCAACTCAAATTTAGTAACCTGGCCTTGATAAAATACCACTTCTCATTACTGTAGCAAATGCCTCAAGAGAGCTTTAG
>NW_016161675.1:44683-49359 GCF_001687245.7 Rhagoletis zephyria
AGAAGTCTGATGAGGAGATGTGGTGATCTCCGAAATAGTGCTATAACTTCTACCGCTTAGACTTTGTTGCTTTTTCAATTATTCCTAATAAACAATCGTGGTACAAAGCTCAATAAAAATATTAAAAATAAAATGCTAACAAGCCACGATAACATTGACAAGTACATATAGCTCATTGTCTAACAAAAACAGCATAAATCCAAATTGCAAGCTTTATACAAAAATTATAAAAATTTCTTAAACTTTTGAACACAATTCCACGGTTTGAAATTTGCATGAATGTGGTTTTTGCTAGACAACGAGCTATGGTTTTATATAAAAAAATTAACATTAAACAAACAGAAGAAAAAAGTCAAGACCGATCAAAATGTTGATGTGCTATCTTTTGTTGCGAGCTGTACATCTTAATATATAAAAATTTCGTGTCACTGTGCTCGCTTACGCAAATCTCCGAAACCGCTTTACCGATTTCAATGAAATTTTGTGGGGGTGTATTGTTGTTTCCAACTTAAAAGATAGGATAGTTGTGAACCCGAATTCATCGAAATTTTTTCTATCCTTATCGCATCGTGCTTATCTAATATATAAAAATCTCGTGTTACGGTGTTAGTGGTCGAAAATGTTAGACCAAAATGTTTGAATACAAACAATTTATTTTGGGCGGGACGAAGTTCACCGGGTCTGCTAGTGTAAATATACTAATGTATAAATGAAAACGCATGATAAAACTAATGTATGCATGCAGATGCAAGGAGTTATACATCATGCATTATCACAAAGAAGTTTATGCTTCCCTAGAATCCGAAATGAAGCAACATTCTATTTACTTTCTTAAAGGACCAACTGCATATAATATATAATGCTAAAGATAATGCTACGTTTTCTGTGTGGCTTACATTTATAGCATGGGGGACCAGTAGATCTTAAGGTCGCAGTGCTCTATCCCCAACAATAATAATAACACATTTATAGCAATTTAAATCAAGCTATTTTAATACGAACAATCATGTAAGTATATGTACCTCGTGTGTTACAACTTCCTTTTTAGTGAAATAAAAATTCCTTGAAAAAATATTTAAATTTCCAAAATAATTATTTGATTAGGTGGCTGTGCTTTATGTCAAAAAATTTAAAAGTGAAACTACCTTCTTTTTTTTATTACCTCCCTTTTATTAGCTCGGGATGTAACTATGTAATATTGATGCGCCTAAAAGATGCAGCGATTTCTATTCTCAAGTTACATACCTGATTACAATACGAATGGAAATTATAATTGCGAGGTTTTAGTTTTTTAAACTATAATTTTATTGTATCATTGTTTTATGACAGCGTACGAGAGAGAGTCAGAGCTTAGTTTATTAAACACATTGTAAGTTTTCCAGCGAAATTACATTACTTTCATTGAGAGGAAGAGCAGTCACTTACAATGTCATAAGTGACAGGGTCACCACATAGCTCCCCTTGTCTTTTTGTTTAATTTTACAATTCATGTTTTTCTTTATTAAACTAATTTACAGCTTATGTTACAATTAATTTGTTTAAACCGTACTAATGGTTATGAATCATCTGCAAAGTGCACTCGTTGTGTGTCTGGTTCTGGTTGTTGTGTTCCGTTCGTCAGTTGATACATCAAAGACAGGCTTAAGTCGGTTCACTGAAACTGGAGTGCTTCAGTGTAAAAATGCTTCTCATGACGTGATATGACACGGTATGGGCCTTCTTATGGAGCGCTTAATGATGGCCCTATTTTCCCTTCACGTACCAAAACATGGGAGCAGTTATTCAATTCTGTGAAACGAAAAATTGACCTCTTGCCATGAGGAGACATTTCGGTCGGTGTTAAATTACTAAAATGGTGTTGTAAATGTCGGAGAAAACCATTCGTTGACTGATTGTTCGCAGTATTTAAAAATTCGTCAGGAATTATAATTGGTTCGCCGTACACTAATTCGGCGGGTTTTGTAAAAATATAAATTTTCCACGAAGCTCGTAGGCCCATTAGAACTATTGGAAGCGCGTCATACCAAGTGTCTTTGTGGCAAAGCAGCACTGATTTTAATTGCCTGTGCAAACGTTCGATGAGCCCATTGGCTTGAGGATGGTAGGATGTGGTTCTAATATGGCGAATTCCAAACAGCTGCGCAGGTTGCCGGAACAAAGTAGAATCAAATTGCCCACCGCAATCTGACGTTATTCGAAGTGGAACCCCATATCTCGCGATCTAATGGTAAAATATAGCGCGCGCTATGGTTTCCGTATTTCCGTTTTCAAGTGGGATTACCTCAGGAAAGCACGTAAGACTATCTATTATTGTAAGGCACTGACGGAATCCTTTCGCCGGAAGCGCTGTGATGGCAACTGAAATATCGCAGGAGATGTAACGACTTGGCGCTGTACTTTATTTCGTTGACACTCGATGCAAATTCGCGCCCACGTGCGGCAGTCTTTATTAATAGCAGGCCACACGTATGTGCTTGCCACTAATTTTTGTGAGCAGCGGATTCCTGGATGAGAAAGTGAGTGTAGTGGGTCGAATACAGCTTTCCTTAGCGAAGCGGGGACGAATGGACATACTGTACTCGACGAAATGTCGCAGTACATGCTAACTTTGTGCTCTGGAAACGTAAGTTTCTGAAGGTAAAGCATAGTGCTCGGCGTAGAGGTGTGCAGTGTTGTCGTGCCGTCCCAAGAAAATGTATTGCCGACCAAGCCAAAAAGGAACCTGTCCAGCGCCTTCGTCTTGGCCTGCAGGCTGTATCGGAGATACAGCCGCTAAATTTAAACCTAGAATACGTGGTATGGTTAAGAGCATATCCATCGATAAGAAAAGCGATAATGTCGATAGCAAATTCGTTAACAAAATCAATAAAAATATCGATAACAAAACCGATAAAAATATCGATGACAAAATCGATTAAAATATCGAAAACAAAATCAATAAAAATATCGATAACAAAACCGATAAAAATATCGATGACAAAATCGATTAAAATATCGAAAACAAAATCAATAAAAATATCGATAACAAAACCGATAAAAATATCGATGACAAAATCGATTAAAATATCGAAAACAAAATCAATAAAAATATCGATAACAAAACCGATAAAAATATCGATGACAAAATCGATTAAAATATCGAAAACAAAATCAATAAAAATATCGATAACAAGATCGATAAAAATATCGATAACAAAATCGATAAGAAAATCGATAACAAAGACGATTACAAAATCGATAACAAAATCGTATACAAAATCGATAAAAATATCGATGACAAAATCGATTAAAACATCGAAAACAAAATCAATAAAAATATCGATAACAAGATCGATAAAAATATCGATAACAAAACCGATAAAAATATCGATGACAAAATCGATTAAAATATCGAAAACAAAATCAATAAAAATATCGATAACAAGATCGATAAAAATATCGACAACAAAATCGATAAGAAAATGGATGACAAAGACGATTACAAAATCGATAACAAAATCGTATACAAAATCGATAAAAATATCGATAACAAAAGCAATAACAATATCGATAACAGAAGCAATAACAATATCGATAGCAAAATCGATAACAAAATCGATAAAAAATATCGATAATATAATCGAGATATAATCAATAATAAAATCCATAACAAAATCGATAACAAAGTGGTAACAAAATCGATTACAATATCGATAACAAAAACGATAAAAATATCGATAACCAAACCGATCAAAATTATTATTAAATAATTATAAATTAATATGTTATATTTGTACCTGTACATTCTAAAAAATGCATGAAAAACTACTACTCAAAAGTATCTACTTTTCAACAAGGATCTGTATAAATATAAGTAAAAGATGTTCAGGATTTGATTTTGAACTTGAGATCTTTAAAATATACACATAAATATAAACATGAATAGTTTAAAATTGCAAAAATGTTTAAACTAAAAATACATTTCCTACAAATAATAAACATTAGGGGTTCACATTTACCCTAGTTTAAACATTTTATGTGTATTTTTGCTCTTCGCGACAAATTTGATATGTACAAGTAAACAGGCAGTGTTTAATTTTATTACACGGTGTGCAAATTTGCACACATTAAAAGAGGAAACTGGTTACCTCTCTTAATATGCGCAAATAAACGAAAAATGTTTAGAGTATATTAAAAGTCTTTTAAGTAAAATTCATAAAAATTTCCTTAAATAAATCAAATTTAGTTTTTTAAACAGTGTATTTTAAACTAAATTGAGATCTTCTTTCTTTTTAAATTAACAAATGAAAATATATGATATGAAAGAGATTACTAAAGAAAGAGTATGTATTTACTTTATATATATATTAAGATCTTGCTTAAAGCATCGTTTTTAGGTATTTAAAACAATTGGGCTTTACCTACTTTGGTGAGATCTCTTCATATGTTCATTGCTTCGTTCACAAAAAATAAAATGCTTTAATTTCACGCTTAAGTAGTGATTTTTAATACATTTAGAAAACGTAATGCTTTCTACCATCTATAATGAAAATCGATTTTTGAACGAAAAAAACTTTATAGGAAATATAAAATTTTAGCCTATTTAAAAAAGTATCCACATTTATACTGACCGNCTTTCTACCATCTATAATGAAAATCGATTTTTGAACGAAAAAAACTTTATAGGAAATATAAAA
>NW_016161676.1:0-19865 GCF_001687245.7 Rhagoletis zephyria
TTAAAGCAAAGACAAACTCCATACGAATCAAAGGGATTCGATCTTTATTTAAAGATTTCGTACTATTTTAGCCTTATCAAATTTTCGGAGCTTTTTTTGGGCTTAGCAAATTTTCCCTTCATTCAATATAAACGAGAAAACATGAACAAGGACCTTTACCCTTTTCGAAACGATGCATTTTTAAGTTTCTCTAGCATCCTGTATCAAAATATGAGTTTTCATAAAAAGTGGACTTAGCAACTTTTCACTCTAAGCTAGCGATATGTACATATGCATATTTACATTACGTCGCCTGGGTAAAAGATTGTCGTAAGCGCAATTTTGACGACTTTTAGTTCTAGATGAAGTTACACATTTTGAAATAAGGTATTTCGATTGGTGTTATCAGTTTTTAGTTATCTCCTTTAGTTTGCGAGATATTGACTACAATTTTTTTGATAATTAAGTAAAAATTTAGTTAGTGATGCAGTCATTATAAACCAATCAATAACTTAAAAATGGCGTTCTCCATATTTGGATATCTCCTTTAATTTCCGAGGTATTGAGTAAAAAGTGTCGTTAATTTAGTAGAAATTTTGATCACATTTTGTCGTATTTCATACAAAGTGGCTGCCAAATTGTGGACAAATGATGCTTACGACAAAATTTTACTAAAGAAAATCCTTCATAAACTCAAANAATTTTCAGAGACTTTGGGTAAAATCTATCTTCGAGTTTTTGAGAAATTGCTATCCAAACTTCAATCGCGATTTCTCACAACCTGCCGAAGTTAACATACGACAATCTTTTACCCAGGCGACGATTTATGTATGTAAATGACCACCTCGACATCGAAACAATTTTTTGCAGAAACACAGTACGAAGCGGCTTAATCGAATTCAACGATAGCAATGTGTGGCATGAACTTGAAATTTGCACACAATTAAATTATGCATTCAACACAATCAGTGCTTCGCGAAAAAGTCTTACAAAACGCAAACCAATTGAAATTGTTTTCAAACGAACCCTGCGCTTTTTGTACAGCCATTTTTCCCTTTTGTTTTTGTCAGTTTCAATTTTAGTTTCGCATGACATTGAAAATTGTTTTGCAACATTGCTAATTGCTTTGTTGTGTTGCACCTGCAGCGTTTACTCCACAACGAATCGACGATATTTTCCCGCCATGAAAAGCCATACACTGCTTTTAATATACATACATACAATTCCCGTACTTAAAATTCAATTGACCGCATCTCATATCATTGAGTATGTCAGTGTGGTGAAGAACTAATCATACATGTTGTGGAAATAAGTTTACCAGGCATGCAAATTAAGAAGTTTTTAACGTAGCTTGGCGGAACCTCATGCTTGAAGAGGCCCAGAACTTGCCTGTTGTTATATGTAAGTCAAACATTTATGATGGTGATAGATACATAAAAATGTTACCTGCATGGAAAATTGCAGAGCTGCATCCCGGTCATCAAACAAAAACTGTCAGCGCGTATGCGTGATGGCACTCACGTCTATATCAAAAAAGTAGACGAATTCATTTCGTTGGGAACCAGCGCTAACACCGCTAATAAGACCAGCCTTAGAATCCAACTAGGAATAACTCCTTCCAAAAGTGCTACTTTGGACTGCGTACAAAAACCACACACGGCGCTTGGAGTGTCCGAGAGGAAGATTCTGCGGAAGACATAACGGGCCTTTGCCGACTTCGAATTCTGCGAACGATGGAACTATGGAACTACTATATGAGTTTTAAAATGACATTTTCATGGTGCAGCGTATTAAAATACAGCGGCTTCGCTGGCTGGGTAATGTCGCACGAATGGACCGAATCGCTCCTGGCCTGAAAGTACAAAACGCGGACCCCGCTGCACAGCCATTCGAAAGTGGAATTTTTGTGTTCACGATTCAGTTTTCATTCAATTTGATTATTATTATTTTTTTTTGTAATGAAAGCTAATAAAATTTGCAAGAGACCGTTGAGCCCAATTTTTTGTTTGTTTGTATTAATTTTTTAGTGCAAAATGCAGTAAAAGTAGCAATAAATGTTACATAATAAAAAATAGTTGAAAAAAGCGTAGGGTTCTCCCAAATCGAAAACAAAAAAAAAAATTGAACCAAAATAATATTTTTGGTTTTTATAAATATTGTGGGTATGCAGTTTTATAGATCATTAAATCCTAGTACAAAAAAGTTGAAGTTGCAAGTGACTAAGGGTTCGCGTTGTTTTGAATAATACAACAAACGCTCTTATTTCCCATTTAACATTCACATGTGCTCGAAATTTTAGCGAGAAAAATATTAATAAAATAATGAAAAAAAAATATTTTTTTAAAAACAAGCTTTTGTTTAACATAGTTTTTTACTTTTGGAACCCCCTTCTCCCCCCCAGCATCAGTTGGCAAAAAAGAGACTGCTATGCTCTATTGGAGGAGAAGTGGTATCTGGTCCGAAAATACTGATATCGTAGTAACTGATACATTACTGTGCTTTGCAGTATAGTCGCATATTATTAGTGAACAATATTCATGAGGAAAGCAAAAGTTGAAAAAGCAGTGATTTGATTAACTGTAGACAATTTTCGCTTTTACCAAGCGTTATTCGTTTGACTTTATATTTTCAGATGAGAAGGAAACTTTGCAGCAAAGTATATGTAAGTTCGACCGAAACCTAGGTTATATGTCCGGCCCATATATTAAATATCGTTTTTCCCTTTGCTAAATATTTTGTTTCAACACAAGATTTGGTAATTGTAACCAAAAAAAGTGGGGTGCTCACAACTGTGTCGTAAGTGTCGTAATAATATTATCACAACAAAAGGCGCCGTCGAGGGAAAACTCAGGCCCGGGACAGAAAAATCTCGGGCCTCTATACATAAATGGTATTAATTTAAAAGCATGTGATTATCTTCTTTAATGTATACGAGTCAGAAACAATCAGCACGAATCGGAATATACATATATAGAACAGAAGCCTATAACGAAGGAGCAATTACATTGTAAAAAAAATAACAAGTTATGGTTCTGATATTTCAGGGCCTTTAACAAGTCCGGCCCCGGGGTGATTCACCCTTTTGCCCCTCCCTCACGACGGGCCTGACAACAACTATTGCAGTTGGTAAGACCGTTTGCGATGAGTACAAGAAGGCGATGAGAGTGTTGTTTGTGATGGCAATACTGTCGAGTTACAGTTACCGTTACCGTACTTGTTCGCCCCACGCGTTATGCTTTCTTCACTCAAATATAAATTTTTCATATTTTGAGAAAAGCATCGGCAATGAAATAATTTTATTCCAAACTTGAAAAATATATTAAACTAGATCGCCATCATGAAATTTCAATAAATCTGAACATACTTCAACCATGCCAAAAACAGGAGATTTCGAATTTTTTTAATCATCTTAAGAATATTTTCAAACTAAACCTCTCTCTTGTAATACTTTTTCAATTAACTTATCCCTGAACTCAAATATATGTATATAGATTAAAAAAAAGGACAACTCCCTTGCATGTAGTTTAGAAAAGAAGCCCTTTCAAAACCATTTCTATTGATACCCCTATTGTAATACTTTATTGAAATTATTGAATAGTTTGAATTTAACTTTCTGAACAACTGGCAATCTTTTTAAACCTCTTTTGTCCGACACTCAGATATGCATTCAAATTACCTAATTCCTGTAATTCAAGTTGAAATTTAATTTTCAAATACGTGGAAACACTGCTACATATACTTATGTAGCTTAGATATAAAGCCTTTTCACGACTTTTGGGTCAATATACATATATATCATAATAGCTCATTTAACTTATAATATGATTGTAATTGAATTTATTTTTAAAACAGGTTGCAACCCTCTTCAAATACCTCAGAAGATTCCACATGTTCAAGCTGACCATTTCTAAACACTCTTACGTTTGACACTTTAATTTGAGTACAATTAATTAATATTCGACTTTTAAAACAGGTGGCAACCCTCTCCAAAACTTTTTCAACTAAAACCTAGTTAAAACCCGTTGGTCTGACACCCATACCGTGATACATATTCCAATTATCTAATTCCCTTTATTAAAGTAGAATTTGGTTTTTAAAACAGGTGGCAACCATCATGAAGTTTAGAACCAAAACCCTTTTCAAAAACGTTTTGTTTGATACCCATATTGCATTAATTCATTATATTATTTATTAATTATATTTTATATTAATTGAATTTAATTTTTAATCGGATGGCAATCCTTGTGAAACACCTCAATAAAATTCTAAATGTTCAATCTGAAGTTTTTTTAAGAATCTTTTGTTTGAAACCCATATTTTCGTTTTTAAGATAGCTTGCGAATAATTAATTTAAATTTGACTTTTTAAACAGGTGGCTACCCAGCTAGATGCACATATGCCATCGATATCGCTGAGCTTTTGCACCGAAGTTCTTTGCCTTTTCCATGACCCGGTATCGCTAGACGGGTATCGATGATGAACTACTGCAGGAGCTTTCAAACGTTAGTTCTGCATGACTATCCGATACTTAGCGTGGTCCTCGAAATTATAAGAATAAGGAAACTTTACTCAGAAAATAACCCCATTTAAAATAAGCTTTATCATTAAATATATATTTAAATAGATGTGTGCATATTCATGTACATATAATATCAATTACATGTATGTACATATATATGTATGTATAAATACATATGTGCGGTGGCAACACGTGACGATCACTGCTGATCGAACGTCTGATAACACACGAATGTAAACAAATTGTCAATGGAGAAGTGAAACCGAAATCGAAAGCGTAAGGCAAAAGCCAACAACAAAGAAAACTAGTAAAAAATCAACACAATTACTACTTAGTAGGACTAATTAATGTTATCAATAATGAGCAATTAGAAGCGTTAAGAGTGATTAACTATTTTTATGTTCATATGCGTACGGACGCATGAATGTATGTATGTAGGTATGTTTTTAAATACACAAATATGTATATGCACACTCAACGTTGCCATAAGTAAAGATTTTTTGGGCTGTTTTTTAATAAAAATATTCCAAAAAAGTTTTTTTAAAAAGCAAAATTTTACACTGAAAATATCTTCAAATGAAGATTTGTGTGTATGATGTAAGATTTTTAAAGTGTAAGTTAAAATTGTTAACCTATTTATATTATCCTTGCTACATTATTGTAAGCAGCAAATAAAGGAAACAGAAAAATGAAATATGAATTCCCCTACAACATTTTATCTGCCTTCTTCTTT
Source organism: Rhagoletis zephyria (assembly GCF_001687245.7). NCBI lineage: Eukaryota > Metazoa > Arthropoda > Insecta > Diptera > Tephritidae > Rhagoletis > Rhagoletis zephyria. Next base: position 5,232 of record NW_016161676.1, read on the forward strand.
CGCACAGTAAAACATTTACTCTAGTGAAGAGTTAGAGAGTGGAGGAAAAGAACAGAAGCTTAAATGAAAATGGAAAATTTCAAGTAAACTGCAATTTAAGAAATATTTTCTTATGAGTTTACATGGATAAATGTATAAGGAGCGATAAGCTTTACAAAACAATATCTATTTAAAAATATCAATAAAAAATCTAATTAAAAAACTCAAAATTGTTATGGAACTTTGTCGAATTTTCTTAACTTTTGTACAAAGACTGAAGTTTGCATTTACATGGTTTTTGATATATAACGAGCTATTCTTTTATAAACAAGAACAAGTAATTTTTAAACAAAAAACACAAGCGACTTCAATTTCCATACAAAATTAATCGTAAATTTCTTTATGATCTAATGACCGGATCTAAACCAAATTAATATGGGACCACCCTTGAGGTACCACCTTTCCAATAAAAAGGAATTCTCGAAATCGGTTCACGTGGTTCAAAGTTATGCGGTAACATATATAAATAAAAAAAAATCGCACGAATTGATAACCTCCTCCTTTTTTGAAGTCGGTCAAAACTTGCAAAATGTCGCGACCCTATTTAAATTTTCGCCAGCGAATACGTATATATGTGAACTGTGCTACAAATTTTGGGATGACACGAGGCAATACTCATTTTAAGTTTAAGTGGTTATAAAAAGCACTTTATAACTTGAAATTGGTAATTTTTTCAGGCAACATAGTAAGGGCTATTTGCAGCCTTAAAGTCAATATTGAATTTTGTTTCTTTTTAGGTATTTTTAAATTACGATTTTTTGTGGGCGAAAATATTTTTTTTTTAGCTTTAAAATCTTATTTTGAACATTTTTTTCCGAAATCTAAAATTTTTAGGGGACTTTCTCTGGCAACACTGTGCACAATTTGTATGCGTAAATTGTGTGCCATTATAAAAGCGCGGTTATGCAAGACTTGGACTTGCCTTGACTTACCTATAAACTTAGAAACGATTACTCAGCGTGTCACCTATTACCTTTTCTCCTTGTTTTGATTCTCAGCACATGTATTTCTACACGTTAAATTGTAAACTTTTAATTTGTTTGGTTGGAAAATAGATAAAAAATTACAATTAAAATAAATTTGTTTACGCGTCTAAGGGCGTGTGTGAATCGGTAACAAAGTTCTATGGGGAAAGCTGTTGAATAATACTTTTACTATGGTGAGACAGTTTTGCCAATCTGCTGTGTGAAATGAAATATTTTTTGACAGCAGTAAATTTTTGATAACCGAAGATTTATGCGGAATAAAATATTACAAATTGAAGTGAAATTAATATTTTAAGAAAACATCTACCATCGTTGAATACAATTCATCAATTTAAGCTTTTATTTAACGAAAAATTACACACATCAACAATCTTTGCGATTGTCAAAATTTTCTATGCATTTGTCAAAAATTTCACTCATGAGCTACTGAAATTTTATTCACCTCATAGTTATCAAAAATTTACTCGCCGCGAACTTGGTTGCCGATTCACATACGCTCTAAGTTGTAATTTTTTTATTTATTTTTCTGTCTTTATTGGAAAGTTTGATTTTAGATTGCCGTAGTTCATTCATTTATACGAAAAATTATATTTGTGTGGCATATTTGCAGGGATTTTATTAAAAATTGAAAGGGCAGCATGATTCTCTCAGGGCTCTCTTTGCACTTAGAAATTTAACTTAGAAATCAAAAATCTATAGTTTTCCAAGTTTCTAAGTCGAGATTTGTTTTTGGGGACTATATACACACGCTGCTCATTTGCCAGATATTCAATTTTCAAGTCAAGTCAAGTCAAGTCTAAGTCTTGCATAACTGAGTTTTCAAATCTACAAACCTAAATATCGCACACCGTCTTCTAAAGGGACACAACTCAAAATTACACGTTTGTCAGAAAATGCGAAAAACTATTTCTTAGCACATGACAATCATATGGGCAGGGGAGACTACCTTTGCCTCAGCTTTTGCTCTGTATAAATTTTCATAAATTCAAAAATACCAAATTTGGAGTTGTGCCTCTTTTGAAGACGGTGTGCGACCTCTTTTGAAGACGGTGTGCGACTGTATGTACAGCCTTACAAGAAAACAAAAAGGAGTTCACCGTACACCTCTAAGTCTTAAGTGTGTTTGCAAGGCATTTTTGGACCATTTTTTTTTTGGCCTAGCCTAGATGTCGCATAATTACATTATTCGCTGACGCCTATATTCATAAAAAAATTTTTTTTAAATGTTTCTACTGAAATAATCGAACAATTTCCTTAGCAAAAGTTTAATAATTTTTGGTGGGATTTAAGTTACTGACATTAGATTAGTACGTTATGGTGATAAGAACTGAGATATAGGGGATAAGTACGAAAACGGGGAACTTGAGGTCAATGAGCTTTGAAACATAAAAAACAATGTCTTCTCTAGATAAGAATATATCATACATTAAGACTTTAAACGCCGAAAATATCGACACCTCTAAACCATACCTTAGACTAAGTCACCTTAAAGCATAAACAGACGGCAGCGTTGATCCAGATTAACTCGGACTTAATCCGGATCAACCGCAGTTAACTCCCGAGTTAGTCCGGTTCAAGGCTGCCGTCTGTTTATGCTTTTAGACTAAGTTAGACTTAGCACAGTATGGTTTGGAGGCGTCGATATGAGGAGAAATATAATAATGCGACCGTACATTCGGCAAAAAAATCAAAAACAAAATGGCTTCGCATAAATACTTTGGATTCGAAAGATTTTTTTTCTGGTATGGTCTAATGAACATACCTACCCAGAAACAAATTTTGGGACTAAGCTCTAAAGAGACTACTCCGAGATTAGTCTCAATGGCGTGCAATTGAGAATCAATTAGTCTCAACTAGTCTCAAGGTAGGATTTATTGGAGATCAATTAGTCTCCGACTCATCTCTAACGGGTACAATTTACGATATGTACTGACTAATCAACATAATTTCATATGCGGTGTTGGCATGCGGTGTTGGCATGTAGGGAAAGTGTTCGCTTAGCAAAGGGCTTGGTAGAACAAAAGCGAGTAGATTATTCTATATAAGAGATCAAAAGCAGCATTAGTCGCATGTTGCTTTACGATTGCATCCGGAGTCATCCCGGATTAGCCGAATTTTTTCCAGGGTATGTATTGCCACAAATATAAATGAGTTCGCCTGTACATACTCGTATAAAATTTGGATTAATTTTTTACTCTTATACTATATACTATGGTCTTACCTGAATTGGAAATGTTTGCAATTTAGATGTTTTCAAAACAAAAGTCGCAAGTACATACATGCATATGTACATAAATATATACACAGCGGTTAAAATAATAGCAGCGAAATTAAAAATGATATTGTTTGCAACTCCTGTTTATTTATTTATTTTTAATAATTTTCATTTAAAATATAGTTCGATCGATAACAGGAACCATAGAAATAAAATTTAAAAAAATTGCACAAAGTTCACGAAAATGAATCTAACTTCAAAAAATATTCATCAAAATTTCATACTTTTTATTTAGATTTTTGGAATTTTTTTGAGTATGCAGTTTTGTAGCCCATTCAATTTTAGTACATTAAAGTGCAAGTTTCAAGTCACTAAAAATTACCGTTGATTTTTTTTTTTCTGAGGATGTTCAGCATTTTCTTACACGTAACGTATGAACAAAATCAATTTTTATATGGAAGAGAATGCGCAACACCCTCGAAAAAAAAAATTAAAAAAAGGTAATTTTTAGTGAAACTTTGATGAACATTTTTTGAAGTTTGTTTCATTTTTGTGAACTTTGTGTAATTTCTGACATTTTTATTTCTGTGGTTTCTGTTATAGATCGAATCATGGTGAAATAATAATAAGATGTTGTCACTTAGAGGGTGGTTGTTGTAGTTTTGGCAATTTCGGCATACCAGTGTTACAGTAATGCCTACTTTATTTATTCCAATTTCAATTCTGGGCAAAATAGAACAAAAAATGGAGCTGACAATTTTGTGAAAAAAGTATGCGTAGGTATCATTTACTACGTTTATACGCACGTATTATTTGCAAATAACAATTTGCAAAATGGCAAACTGTGCCGTATAAACGCTGATTTAATTTTTTATTTGCAAATAACTAAATCACGCAAATAAGTATTGATTAGTGGTACTATTTGCAAATAAGCGCAATACGCCGCCATTCTTAGGTTTATTTTCTTTTTCGATGGGCCTTTTAATAATCAAGACCAAGATTACGTATAAACATAAACCTTTTTCTTTGTTTCGCTTTTGCTTTGACTTTTCGTTTCAAATTCATTGGAAAATTTGATCGATAATTTCCAATAATTGTGATTTTGTAAGTAAATTTTTAGTAAAATTTATACTATATATATCCAACATATTATTGGAGCAATGCCTCGGATGGCTACGATAATGCACTTTGATCTAACAAAATAAACGCATAATTATTTTATAAAATAACTGATAGAATTCAGAAATGTAATTTTAACAGGTAACAAAAATAAAGGCAATAATAAAATTCCCTTTAAAGTTAAGATAATTAAAAACTAAGTACGCATATACATATATGCTTAACTTAAGGAAAAAAATACAAATAAAGTTCCATACGGGCTAATATGTCATTTTTATTAGAATTTAAGAATAATTAAATAAAGAGAATGGTATAATTTAATTTGTTATAATATGAATAAATGAAAGACGGAAAATAGTCCCTATTTTTTAAATTTTAACCATCATCACATGTGTGTGGTACGACCGTGTGGCCTTTTAAGTTTTACAAATAATAATTTTAAGGTAGAAAAATTAAACTGAATAATAATTATTAAAATCAATATATTTGATCGAAAAAATAAAACTAAGTAATAATAATTTCATTTGAGCGAAAAAATGAAACTGTAATTACACTGGTTTACGGAAAAAATATTTTATTAATGCAAGCTTCATTTAACTGGTGTGGGGTCCACTGATATATGTATGTATTGGAAATAGTACCCAAAAAGTAGTAAAAATAATCCTAATCTTTTCTACCTTTTTCTACTACCCCAAAATGCATGGCCCCTATTGGCATGCAGAAAAAGTGAGGTAATATAAGTGACATCACCTTATATTTATTTCACCATGAGATCGAACTATATTTTAAATGAAAACTATTAAAAATCAATAAATTAACAGGAGTTACAAATAATATCGCCAAAATAACGTAAGCGAATTTTTTTTCAAAATTTTATTTTTGATGCAGAAATGCATCTAGATTCTCTAGGAACATTTCTGCATCAAAAAGAAAATTTTGAGTAAAATGTCGCTTACGTTATTTTGGCGGTTAGGGCTCGATATCATTTAGAATTTTGCTGCTATTATTTTTATTGCTGCGAACATACATATACATATACATATGTATGCATGTCTGTATGATTTTTTGGACTTTAATTTTAAACGGAAAGGTAGGTGGATTTACGCAAATATGTTGCTCGACTTGTTACTAAATGCTGATTTATAAAAGTATGCCACTGACTGCGGTAGCATCGAAACGTGCGATGGAAAGTTCGCTAGCTTTGACGGTGTACACGTGATCATAATTGACATACAAATTGAATGATTATTTCAGCTATTTGGCTGAATATCTATTTGAGGATTAGGGTTTATGAACTCGTAAATTTTTAATTATAGTATGTAGGAGGGTAAGTGAATAGGCGTTGCGATTAAATAACAATGTCATGTAATCGGTTGGACTTGTTGGATTATGTAATTAATTCGCATAGGTCAATGGGGTAGGTGCCTTTGCCCTGGAGTAATCACATTCGTTTTCAAGAGGTTCTTTGTTGTATAATAAAATGTCGCCAGTGATACTGCAAAACGTAATACATACTCTCATAAACTTAAGGCAAAACTGTCTACGTTTTGCTGATGAAGATGAACGATTAACGGTAGCGTTCAGATATGTTCAAGTGACAGATCATTTAAGCACCAATGGTATTAACTGGCGTAGAACGTTTTACAGCATGGCTACTTCTTCTGTTCTCCACTTTTATGCGCTTTTTGGCACAAGCGAGTGGTCAAATCGAATTTGCAAAATATACATCGTCACATATTTTCAGTTGAATTTTCCCAATTATTGCAAACAAGTAAATACTGGAACACTTCTAGCAACACTTTGAATAAAAGATTTTGCGAATTTACAGAAAAGAAAAACTTCATACTAATTAGATGGATTCTATCTGTATTAAAAGATTTTGTATTACAGTATTTTGGCCTTATCGGATTTTCACTGCCACTTGTGGACTTAACAAATTTTCCTTGTATTGAATATAAATGAGAAAAAACAAAGCAAGTACCTTAATCCTTTTCAAAACATTGTATTTTTAATTTCACTTGATTCTTTTATCAAATTAAGAGGTTTCATAAAAAGCGGATTTATCAACTTTTCACTCTAAGTTAACGAGATACTACACATATGGCAGCATTAATCCAGATCAACTCGTTAATTTGGAATTACCTCGGCTTAGCAGGTCCTGCAGTCCTGGAATTAATTTGGATCAGAGGAATTTCCGATGACAACACTAGCCAAACCGACCAGCTGTTATCTATGGTACAAGTGAGAGTGGTGAGAGCTGCGGACTGCAATTCCGTAGGACCCAGGTTGGATCCTCGATTCAAGTGATTACTAATATTTTTGTATACATTTTATTTTAATTTAATTTTTTTTCTTTTATTTCATTTTATGTATTTTATTATTTGATAATTAAATTTTTTTTTACTTTAATTTTATTAGAAAAGTCCACTGCTATAATAACATAAAAAAATAAAAGCAATAATTGAATGAATTAAAAAAAAACTGAAAGCTCCACTGACCGTAGGACTCGAACTCACGATCTCACGATCCTCTAATCTGCATTACTGCCACCTGTCAGGGTACATTTTTGTCTATTCTTTTACTGACATCCTACCTGTTGCTGGCGGGAGTACACACCCAGGCATGCGAAGAGCGATGTCCACGTTCGGGTAAATGGTTTGAAGACCTTCAGCTCTTAGCCATTCCAACAAACTGATAGCACTCTCCCGTTCCTAATTTTTTGTGATGTACTGGGCATGAAAGTGGAGGTATTCTTCTTCAAAGTCTGCAGAAAAAACTATTTGTAATGCCGTAGCCTTTTCTTCGACTTCAGACGCGCTCAATTTCGTAAGATTAGTAACAAAATAAAATTTATTATAAAGTTGCTTATACCTCGGTGTTTTTACAATCATACAGCTTTTAATAGAAAACTACCCGTATACCCGTTTTTGTATTAATTACGTTAAAGCTGTATGATCTAAAAAACGTCTTCCTCTAGTTTTGCGCTGAAACACGCTAAACGATTTTGGGCGAGTCCATTTGAAAATCCCAAGTTAAGCGAAATCTATCTCTACCTAGTCTCTTCCTCCGTTTTGACCAGCATGTTCCGCGGCGTAACAAATGCGTAAAGTGCCATACATTTTCCGAAGGATTTTTCTCTCGAACACGCCAAGGCTGCACGAGATAGATATATAAAGTGTGATTTTCATTCGTCGAGAGCTAATCTCGACTGAATTTCAAGGCAGACTTTTTATTAGTGTTTATGCTCGATCTATGACAGATGATACTTTGTTTTGCCCGCGATCATTACTAGACCCACGCGCTTTACTTCTGCACCTAATTTCGAGAAGGCAGCACAAAACGTCGAGATTGTTGAGGCCGATGATTTCGGATCAGGGAGTCGCCCTGTCTGAAACCATGAACTCTTCAACCGAATATGTGGCCCGTTTCTGTAACTTTGCTATATAACAACGAATCATTCATATCGCAAAGATACAGACACGGGGTAATGAACAAAAGGGTAGGAATTGAATACAGCTGAGCCACTGTGAATAGATACCCACGTGGCTCACTGGGGTACTGCTAAGCTGAAGAAAGCCGCGATGACTGCCTGGGATCATTATATATCATTATTTCAATGACGAATCTGCTGGTTGAGACTAGCCGCCCGTACTTTGATTTAGAACACATGCAACGCAACATCCCTTGTTTAGCCTCAAAGAGCTTGGACAGGTTATTTCGGATTTGGGTGAAACCAAAGTTTGTGCTCAACGCCGTTCTATTTAGCAGGAAAAGTTTAGCATGGATAAGAAGTTTCTCTTCTTGCTACCAAATGCAGCACTGAAACCTAAAAAAAAATTATTGTATGTGTTAATTTACTTATTTATGATCTGACACCACGAGTTGCTGAACCTAGAGTTTGGGTGACCCACAGTGTCATCGCTATTCCTTTATACTAACATGCATCTCTTTTACCAATAGGCCCGAAATTTAAAGGGCGATTCAATTTATAAACTTTCCAGATATTTGTGTCGGATTCTGTACGAAAGCTGGAAAAAAATGTGTGTCGAAGAGGGTTAAACTATATTGTTAAATGTTGACATTGAAATTTTTGCCACTACTACATAATATACATATTAACCACATTCAAACGTGAATGGTTCATTGGAATTAAAAAGGGCACGAGCAGATATTTGCTCATACTAGATGTGTACACCGTTTGTCTGTCGACCGAGTGTTCGGTGATTGCGGATTGTGCAGTGCAACTCATTTAAATTTACTTATTTGAATTATGTAAAATTGCTTTTGTTTTAGAATTTTTGCGCTGATAAGCTTCGAGCTGTTGGTATATAGAATAACTGGCATTGGTGGTGGTTGCTAGATAGTTTGTGGCATGTGGGAAGCTCGAATGCGATCAGTGCATTTTTTGACGCAAGCCAAGTACGACGAAACACTCAGAACCAACGGCAAATGATAAGTGTTGAGTAATAAATACACTAAAAATTAATAATCTACACCTGAATGATAATTCAAATTAATCAGTGGTAATCGAAAAAATCTGCTAATACACTTTGAAGCAAGTNCAACGGCAAATGATAAGTGTTGAGTAATAAATACACTAAAAATTAATAATTTACACCTGAATGATAATTCAAATTAATCAGTGGTAATCGAAAAAATCTGCTAATACTCTTTGAAGCAAGCAATAGTACATAAATAGCCATAAATTTTAACCGAATTTCGAGCAAATACAGACTTTCCTTATACAAAAGCGAATGTGATAAGCGCACTTAGCTAATCTGCGACTACGATAAGCATTCACGTGAACACTTAATAAGTACTTTAACGCAAAAAAAATGTATAAATTCGCAGTGAACGCGCAAACTGTGCGCGACTAAGTGGCATAACCGCCTAGCGATCGATAATTAACGAGTTCTGTGAAGGACGTTTAGCAAAGGATATCTGAATTGCTTGCCGCCAACAACTGTAGANGTGAAGGACGTTTAGCAAAGGATATCTGAATTGCTTGCCGCCAACAACTGAATTAGTGTCTCCACGCCATGTTCTCGCTCACCAAGCTCTTCACGCTTTGTATTGTGCTGAGTATTTTCGCTGGTTTGCCACGCGCCGCACAGTGCGACTCCTCCTACTATGAGAAGTACTATACGGCTCGTCGTTTCATACCACTCAAGCGCAACTCGTTGATCCCCTACAACTTCACAGTTTCGCTGAGCGATCAGCCGATTGCTAGCTATGAACAAGTCGCTATGGTTGGCGATGCCAAACAGTTGGGCGGATGGCGCGCAGATAAGGCTATCTTGCTCAATCGTACACAGGATCACAAAGTGTGGACGGCCAGCGTAGCGTTACCCGTAAATACAACGGTAAATTATCGTTACTTTATCGCTGCCGTTGACAATGAGACTGGTGTCGTGCACGTACGCCGCTGGGAATCGCACATCAAGGCGCGCAGCTTTGCCGTGGGCACCGTGTCAGGCAATCACACTGATGCTTGTGGCTGGATTGATCCGAAACAACGCGAACTGCAGCGCGGTTGGCTGAATGCGGGCAATATTGTGCAATTCAAGCTCTTTCGCAACCCCTTGAATGTGAATGAGACACGCTTGGGAAATGAAGAGCTGCGCTTGAAGCTGCAGCCGGTGGAGCCGCGTCGCCTGTCTGCCATTCTGCCTTCGGCTAAGGCCAACATGGAATATGTGCGCATGGTTTACGGTGATAGTTACCTCCGCGCACAGCCAGAGTTTGGTGTGCCCTACAAGCCGAACGACATACTCATATTCCACTCGACGGTGTCACGACTGGACCAAGTAGCTTACCTACTGAAGTTGTATGCAACGCAGAACGGCAATGAGCTGGTGCGGCTGGTGGGTTATCAATACATTTATCCGGAATATTTGCAGGGCACCGAAGGCAGCTTCACCATAAATCTTTTGTCGCCCGTTTGGCTGAATGCTATTGGCAGTTTAGAAGTACAGTATTTGGTAATAAAACCACTGCCGAATTCCACAATTGACTTCCACACATCGTTCGTGGATTATTGGCGCAGCAATTGGACGGCGCTAGATGTGGGACATCGTGGTCTGGGTAAGAGTCTGAAGCAGGCGACTAATGCTCCACCGATAATTGAGAATACGGTCGCTTCTATGAAGGCTTCTGCAGAATTGGGCGCTGATTTGGTGGAGTTTGATGTAATGCTGACAAGCGACTTGGTTCCGGTGATCTACCATGACTACTACATCTATGTGTGCATGGATCCCAAGACACCCACCAGCATCGATGACCTCACCAAAGTGCTCATCAAGGATGTTACCTATGAGCAGTTAAAAAATTTAAAGACCTATCAGGTAATTGGCAACAAGATTATCGAGTATCCGGCGCACAATAATGTGGAGCAGGAGGATCAACGACTCTTTCCACTATTCGAAGACTTCCTCACCAAGGTAAATAAATCGGTGGGCTTCGATATTGAAATTAAGTGGCCCCAGTTGACATCGATTGGAACACTCGAGAGCGAACAAACGATTGACAAGAACACCTATATCGATCGCATAGTAGATGTGATGCTACAACATGGCTGCGGACGTTTGAGTTTCTTCACAAGCTTCGATGCCGATATTTGCACGTTGCTGCGCTTTAAGCAGAACATGTATCCGGTTATGTTCCTTTCATCAACTACATTGGGCAGTTTCGCAGATCCACGTTCGGATTCGATCTACGACACTGTGAATAATGCGCAAGCTTTCGATTTGGCAGGCATTGTGCCAAATGCGGTGCACATAAAAAGCAATCCGAATTGGATCCAGGTAGCAACGAAACAGGGGAAAAAAGTATTCTTGTGGGGTGATACACTCAAGGATACCGAATCGATTGCTTGGTTCAAAGAACAGGGACCAACCGGGGTGATATATGATCGAATGGACTTGTGGCTGCCACCCGGCAAGCAAACTATTTTCAAGTTGGAAGACGATTTGCCAGAGTTTTTCCAATTGCAATGCTCACCGAACCAGCAGAAAAAGCCAGAGAATTCAACAATCGAGAGTATACTTAGCAATGTTAATTTATTGTAGATATTACGTAGTGAATTACTTATGTATTTGAATTTGTTTTACAGCAAGAAGAACTTGTGTTAAATGTTCCTTATTTTTGTTGGTGAAAAAGTTTATGAATTCTTTCCTGTGTTTTTATTCTTGGTTGTTGGAGAAGTGGTGATATTTCAAGAGTGGTAAGAAATTGGCAAATTTGGAGTAAGAAAAAAAATCAACGATGAATATTAAATGGTTGTGAAAAAGCATCTTTCGCTTTAAATTGTGATGTTATCTGAAGCCACTTTCGAAAACAGTTAAAATTTCTTTAAAAAACGTTACACAATTTTCGAATGCTATAATAAGTGCCGTCTTCACAAGTAGGTTTTAAAATTTATCAGCCCTTAAAACACTTTTTGCGGAACACAATGTATGTTTAAATGGCACTCAAAATTTAAGGCCTTAATTAATGTGTGACGGTACTGATGTGAAAAGGACCGGAATGGGCGATATCGGGAAGGCATTTAAAAATTTTGCGGGCGGGACGGACCAAAATCTTTTTCCGAGAGCCCGATAAACCCCGCAACCTCCGCAAATTTAAAATAATAACTATAGATCGGCGCCTGCACATATGGTAGTGCTTGGCCGAGCTTCTCCTCCAATTTGTGGTGTGTGTTTTGATGTTGTCACACGAAGGGGAGAGACCTACAGTTTTACGTCGACTCCGAACGTCGGATGTATTTTTAAGAGAAGATGTTTAGTTTTTAATTTTTGGATTTTGTGTTGAACCGAGCTTGAACCCAGGCCCTGCGGATTGGTAGCGCGCAATGCTAACCACGTTTTTTTTATTATCTAAAATTAATTTGAAAGATATGTGAACTTTGCTTAGTGATAGATTTCGGGACCCGCGGCACTCTTCTGAAACACTTCGGGATGGGCGAGTTTATGACTTAAAAACTGAATTTCTGGATGGGCTGAATCGGATTTGAATATTTGGTCAGGCGTAATCAGAATGAGCACGAGTCGAAAATGCAGATGACAGATGCAAATAACTCACCTGATATTCTGGGGGGAATTTACGAAAGCAGACGACTCTATCACAGCCGTAACAAATGACCTATAGAACAACCGAGGTGATTGTGACGTCTCATGGTATTTATGGTCGATACTCAATAAGAAACAAACTAGAGAATTTTTCCCGTTAAAACAAATTCGTTGTAAGAGTTCTTGCCGGTGACAATGCACCAATGCTCTGACTATGGCGTATACCAACAAGTTTTCTAAGCATAAATGGTTTCACAAACACTATTATAACACATTGGTATAAACAAACGCATAGAGGGATTTACCTGCTCTTGGCACTCACACAGGGAATTTACTATGGGCAAGGCTGCCCCAAGTGAAAGCATGAATGAAAGCTTCTTACACGTCATCCTAACCTAAAGTAAACCTACTCGTTGCATAGGCAAATTGACATATTTTAAAGTTGGTGCGCGTAGAATGAAAATGTTAAACAGAGATGTCTAAATGTTGAGAGAAGGAGAAAAGTAATTTAACACCAACCTGTTGAGGAAACTCTTTCATTACTATTAAAGTTTTCGCTACATACTACACATGTATGTACATTAGGGTGGTCCTTAAATATAGGAAACAAATTTTTACACAAGATTTTCTAAGCCTCAACCCCTGGTCGATGCTACTATGCTCGAAGATATCACGTATAAATTTTAGTCCCAATTGGAGATTACTTTATGAAAACGTTTTAACCGTCTCTAATCTTGACCAAAATTTATATGTGATACCTTTGACTTTAGCAGTATCGATTTTGGGTAATAAATGAAACAAATATTTAAAATTTTTGTAGTCTCCATGGAGTCATCTGGCCCTTGTCCCCTTTATATGTGATACCTTCGACTATAGTAGTATCGATCTTGGGTATTAGATGAAAAAAAATAATAATTTTTTTGATTCTCTATAGAGGTATCCCTCTGCGCGGCACACCTTAACCGTCTCCAATCTGTGACCGTGGTATTAGCGATTGAGGGGGTGCGACTGAAAAAATCATTCATTTGATTTTTTAAGGACCACCCTAATGCACATATGTTATTTTATTTCATTCCAATCATTTGTCTTAGATATTGTAAAATTTATCGAAGAGCTGCATCGAAAATGAAGTGCTATTGCGTATGTACGTTTGTACTATTGCACAGTCATATAATTGTACAATTAAGCGACTGTTATAAGCATTGTTGGACTCGCAGGAGCAGTTAATTTGAGTTGACAGCAGAGAATAAAATGCATTCAAGTTTCCTCGGCTGCATTCATTCATTGAACGTTATTGAAACTGTACGGAGTGTCAATTATGAGTTTTTGTGGTGAATATTATATGCAGCAGGCGCACAGGCCGCACAGTGGTTCGGATCGCAAATCTAGCTGGACGAAACTATTTAAACAAATACTCGTTGATGGATCTTTACACCACTTCTTACCTAGGGGATTTTCGAGTCGCTGATTACGAATCTGAAGTCACTTATCAAAAATTCAAAATGGCGGATCCAATATGGCGGACGAAAATTAAAAAAAATCGGTAGATTTCTATGAAACTGGGTATCTGGGGGGTTTTCTGGGTCGCTGATTACATATCTAAAGTCATTTACCAAAAATTCAAAATGGCGGATCCAATATGGCGGACGAAAATTTGAAAAATCGGTAGATTTCTATGTAACTGGGTATCTGGGGATTTTCTGGGTTGCTGATTACGAATCTAAAGTCATTTACTTAATTTACTTTATTTACTTCGGAACGAGCATTTTCATCAGATATTTCTTTCAATTTACTAGTCACATAATCACGGACACCTTATTGTCTTTTAGAAGTTTCAGCAACACCAAATGTCAAACAACTCACTTCTTAAGATTTTCTTAAACACAAATAGATTTCAGAAAAAATTTTATAACAGCGCTTAAAGATTTGCATGCGTTTTATAATTTTTTAAATTCAGAAAGCAGAAAATTCGCGAGGTACTATTTTTTTAAACTCTTACATAACCAAAGGTTTTATAACTCCAAGTATTTTTCTGTTTTAACACACAACCTCTCCCCCCTCTCTCCCGTGGATCCGCCACTGATCTTATATTTATATTCAGATACATTCCTGATAATAATTACTTTGGAATTTTGAGATTTGACATACCGTCACTAAAATGTAAATATCTAAGCCAATTGGTTAGACTTGGTTATCGAACTTACCCTCT
>NW_016161676.1:21915-26432 GCF_001687245.7 Rhagoletis zephyria
GACCACCAAAGGTGACAATTTCCCCTATATGATAGTTACTAACTTCAAATCGATATATCTCGATTCCTAGACGTGACCCAGCGAAACGCCGGGCCACGTATAACTTGTTTTTGACCGATATAACATTTCCCGTTGGTTTCATCCCATCCCGATTTTGACTGTCGCATAGTGTTATTTAAGCATCTTCTTCTTGTTTGGCGCTTTAATCGCCTGTCAGTTATTCATTTTTTGATAAGTAAAAAGTGCAACACTTATCAACTTTACTTTTCAATAAAAAGGCTTATCCAAAAGTTGTAAAGTGATAAGTGATAAGTCGTTGGTGCAATTGGGCCCTGCTTAAGCATTTTCAGTACACTATTGCGTAGTACAACTCCGTATGATATGTTTTATTGCCCTGCGTGGCCGATTGTGCATATTGATGTGTAGTTTTGGCGGGAATCCGAAATTAAACTTGGCTTCGCAGAGGCAGCTTCTCTTCGTGATGTAAAAAGCGGCTATAAAATCCACTCGACAGTCTCGTCAAACCTGGTTTCAAGCCTGAAGCCACACTGATACGACTCAATCTTTCATGAAGGTATCTAGTATTTCACACAGTACCTTAATTCTTAAGCAGGGAACACACGATTTGTACATTTGTACAGATTTGTACATTTTCATACTAACAGAGTGTTGTTGGTTGGAATGTTTTTTAATGAACTGAACTAATTTTGGTTACACATTTCTAGACAACACCTCTCTGTGACTGCGTGTGATCCCACTTAGGAGTCGAGTGACGCATGTTCTTTATGGCACAGAGGAGTATGGGGACCTTAGCTGTAACAAGGTAGTGCTCCGAATCGATGTTGAATCCTCTGCGTGAACGGACATCACGAACGCTCGAAGGATATCCTGCACCTTGGTTCTTTGTTGTATGAACAGGATACAACCAAGTGATTTTATTGATGTTTTTCAGGTTCTCACGAAATCGCTTCTTAATCTCATCGTTATGCTTTTCCGCGGGGTACGCTCACAAACTAAGCTGATGTGGTTGAATTTAGACTTAATGCGGATTGTGGAAACTCGTTCGCTGATATGCGTGAACCTGGAGAAAGATGTCGGAGTGTACTGAATACATCGGAGTGGCTCCACTAAAGCCCACCTCTATAGAGTTGGTTATCGCATCTCGCACATGAGTTTCCCATGTTGCCTAGGGTGCGCAAAAGTGAACACAAGAGTATTATTAAACGAATGAAATAATAATTCTAGAAGCCACTGTATTTTTGCCATCCGTGTTTATTTTGTATAAACTCTACAATTGTATTTCCATATGATCGTCTTTCCAAATATTTCTACGCTGTCAAGAGGTGTCTGCTGTAATTTAAAATGTAACGTAAATTTTAAAATTTTGTTGCTAAATTTCTGTGTAGGTTTTAGTAAAAATTACCGTACTTTCTCGCCTAATTCAACTTATTTTCAAACAATCGAAAAATGACTGAATCAGCAGCGAATGTGCATTTCGTGGTTAATTTATCTGGCATCCGGTTGGCGCCCTATGAAGTGGTCGCTGTGATGGGCAATCAAGAAGCACTCGGTAAGTGGGACGTACAATCAGCGGCGCTCTTGAAACGCAGCAAAGATGACTACAACGAGTGGTGTGGTTCGGTTGTGCTATCACTTTACAAATTGTTGCGCTATCGCTATTTCATCGCCGCCGTAGACAAGGCAACTCAGCTAGTGCAGGCGCGTCGGTGGGAGATACAAGAGCGCGCGCGTGAAGTCCAACTGTTAGATGCGGAAGAGAAATGTTACGATAGGTTCGGCTACATGTGTCCCAATAAACCGAAGGTGCGTAAAGCTTGGCTTAATACAGGACATGCGGTACTTTTCAAATTATTCAGCAATGCACTAGAGTTCAAAACTAACTTGCCTACAGTGCCGGAGGAGAAGGTGCGCATCAAGTTGGAGCCTGTCAATCCCGATCTGATGCTACCCATACTGTCATCTGCGCGCGCATGTGCCCAATACTCCAGTATGCTTTATGGTAGCAGCCAAATGAAAGATCAGCCTGATTTGGGTGTGATCTACAATAACAACACGTTGCTATTTCAAGTGTTAATGGTGGACCAGGCTTTGGTAGGCTACATGCTGAAGTTGTATTTGTCGAATGAGTCGACCGGTTGCGCGCAGCTTCTGGGTCAGCAGTATATACCGCCTGAGGCGGTGAACACCAGCGAAGGTCAATTGACACTAAGTTTTTCTGGAAGCTGTAATGGCGTGGAGTTGGCAAAATTGAAAATTCAATACGTAGTCATAAATTCAATGCCCGACTGGAAGGTGAAATTGAATACGTCCTTTTTACAATACTGGCCAAATCGTTGGAGAGGGCTGGACATTGGACATCGCGGCATGGGACGCAGTTTCGTAGCTGAAACTCCAGCACCAGTCACCGAGAACACATTGCGTTCTTTGAATGCAGCGTTCAACGCAGGCGCGGACATGGTGGAGTTCGATGTGATGCTAACCAGAGATATGGTGCCGATCATCTTTCACGATTTTGATGTACTCACATGCATTTCGGAATCTGAAAAACCGGCTAGCAGCAATGACCTCACCATGAAACCAATCAAAGACTTCACCTACCATGAATTACAGAATTTAAAAACTTATCAAATCATAAATGACCAGATTGTGGAGTATCCCGCTCCTTGCTGCTTAAATGATGAAAGCGAGCGCCTGTTTCCCCGTCTCGAAGAGTTCTTCCGCAAAACTAGTCGTTTTCTTGGTTGTAACATGGAAATTAAGTGGCCTCAGGCGCTGTACAATGGCGGTATTGAGGGCATACAGACCATCGATAAGAACATGTACGTAGATGCCATATTGCGTGTCGTAAAGGAAGCCAGTTGGGGAAGAGTGTGCTGCTTTAGTTCCTTTGATGCGGATATTTGCATTATGTTGCGCTACAAACAAAATATCTACCCAGTATTCCTATTGGTGTCGAATGTTGTACCTGAATACTTGGACCCACGCACACATTGCCTACATCCCGCTGTAAATACAGCGCAGGCATTCGATTTAAATGGCGTTGTGCTGGCTGTAAGTATTCTAAAAACTCATCCAGACGCGGTAGCTTTGGCAAATCGTCAAAATAAGTGGGTTTTGCTATGGTGTGATGAGTTGCGCGATCGTACATCTATTGATTGGTACAAAAAGCAGGGCGTGCATGGCGTGATTTACGATCGAATTGAAACGATCGTGTGTAGTGGTAAGCGAAACAGATTCGAAATGGATGAAAGATTGCAGAAGCTATTCCATCTACAACTGAGCTGAGGTTGCCGTTGAGCATTTTCTTTTACTTTCGTTCTGATGATTGGGATCTGATAGCTTGTTTTATAAATTAATGTGTGAAATTAAACTGATTTATAATAATAATATGATGAATAATTACCGGCTAAAAACGTCTAATTTGTTTCAACTAAATTTCACATGTTTTATTTGAATATCACAAGTAGAAAGACTAGTTCTTGGAGAGAAGTTGCAAATTCAAGGTGGAAAAAATTTTGTCAGCAAAAATTTGAGATTAGGAAAAACATATGAGTGTGGAACATAGTTGGAATTTATGTCGACGATAAATTGAATAAACAAGTTCGTTAAATTTAAAAATTTACAAACTTGAGCGATTTTAAAATGAAAAATGTAATTAAATACGTTTTTACTTAATTAATTTAATTAACTCCAATGATTTGAAAGGTACTCGGCTGAAAAAAGCTGTATTCGTAATCGGAATACAATCTCAACCAGAGTCGATAGAGGAAACCCTACAGTTACCACGATAAAGAAATTGAAACGTATGTTGAAGAAAGTCGGACTAACAAAAAATATACATATATGTATATACTGTTTTTTGCGCCTCTGAAAGACTTTTATAAATTCTATACAAATTTCTTATGTGTGAAATGCAACTCTGGACACTAGCTGGCAGGGAAACTTGCAAATTCCTGCAAATTTGCGTTTGTATAGAAATTTGCAAGTTTCTCTACTTGAGAGAGAATTTGGGAGCATTTTTTCTTAATATCTGATACTTTGATACAAATTTGCATACAAATTTGTGCTCTTTTATTATCATTTTAACGCATTTCAGTGTTGGTTCTTTAAATTCAAGTTGGCCTTCGGTTTTTGGAATTTAAATAAGTTCTCAACAAAAAAGTTTGTTTAAAGAAATACCTATGTGTACATAGTGCTTGAAAATATCCATTTTTCCCTTACCTTTAAGCGTGGGAAACAATGATGTTTTGTAATATATACGCTATCTGGCAAGACAATACCTGTAATATTTGTTCTATGTGTTGGCACTATATACGTTTTAAGCAAACAGTGAAACAATTTGTTATTTTCTAAGTTTGCGAATAAAACTTCACACTTAAATTTAAGACATTCATAACAAATATTTTATGAAGAAAATCACCGCTACGGCCTTCTTTAGAAACAATATATTCGTTTAAAACAAAAATTAGCGAAATCGGCCCAATTTTATATAACCC
>NW_016161676.1:26453-41494 GCF_001687245.7 Rhagoletis zephyria
CGAATCATTCCTGTAAAGAGGTGAATAATTTAAAACTTAAATTAAATAAATTCAATATATTTATTATTATTCATATTTACAGAAGATAGAAAACTGCAATTGAAAGGATATGCATTTTTTATTAAAACATATTAGTGGTATTCACCAAAGTGAGCAAGTGGCCTGGCAGTCTGGCAAAAGAGCAGATTAGCTCAAGCAATGCCAGTTGTCAATAGTTGTTGCTTGAGCTCATCTGCTCTTTTGCTAGAGTGCCAGGCCACTTGCTCAAGTTGGTGTATACCACTATAGTATTGTGAATATGTAAACAGCTATGTTGACCGAAACAAGAAAAGTCAGATTTTACTTTTATAATTGATCGAAAAAATAAAAGTCAAGTTGTAACTTATATAATTGTCCGAAAAAATAAAAGTCAAATTCTAACTTTTATATTTGACTGAAAAAATAAAAGCAACTTTTATCTTTTACTTTTGACTGAAAAACTATCAGTAAAAAATAACGGTAATTGCTGACTTTTTTGAAAAAAGTAAAGAAAAAAATAAATCATATACGATTAACATTCCTTGGCTAACAAGCATCACATTGCTATATACAAATGTTAAAAACACCAATTCTTTCCGACTGACTTTTTGAATTAAAATTTTGAGAATAACTATTATTTTCGGTCCCTGACTATATATAGTTTAACTTTACTACAGAAAAATTACACAGAATTTTCTGTAGTTAAGTTTAACTAATGATTTAACTATACTTAAAAAAGATAAGTTAACGGCCCTCAATGATTTATTTTTTTTTTATAACACGGTGTAACAAAACAAAAAAAAAAAATTAATACATTTAGCATAAACGAATAAACTAGCATAAAAAATCTGCGTACTCAAAATGTTCAATACGGCAAAGCAACGATTATAAATTGTTAGTTTACCTTACAAAATTGCGGAGGAATATTACCGAGTGTACGGAAAAGTTTATGTTTTTACTTTTTTTTTTGAATAACGTCTGGTCCGGCTATTTGGCTTATTATACAGGTATGAAGAGCTATGAATTTAAAAAATACATCAGGGTTTATTTGAGATATTCGCCTTTGACCACTACGTTTTGTATATTTCCCAGTACTGCAAATCTTTTGACTGCCATTCACCTGGGAGTGGCCAGAAGTGATTTGTGTGTGCAGCTCACTACGTCCGAATATTTATATTCATGAATCCTCTGGGTAGTGACCGAACGCTAGTATGGGAGCGAGCTAAAGTGGGAGGTCGTAACNAGAAAACTGCAATTGAAAGGATATGCATTTTTTATTAAAACATATTAGTGGTATTCACCAAAGTGAGCAAGTGGCCTGGCAGTCTGGCAAAAGAGCAGATTAGCTCAAGCAATGCCAGTTGTCAATAGTTGTTGCTTGAGCTCATCTGCTCTTTTGCTAGAGTGCCAGGCCACTTGCTCAAGTTGGTGTATACCACTATTGTATTGTGAATATGTAAACAGCTATGTTGACCGAAACAAGAAAAGTCAGATTTAACTTTTATAATTGATCGAAAAAATAAAAGTCAAGTTGTAACTTATATAATTGACCGAAAAAATAAAAGTCAAATTCTAACTTTTATATTTGACTGAAAAAATAAAAGCAACATTTATCTTTTACTTTTGACTGAAAAACTATCAGTAAAAAATAACGGTAATTGCTGACTTTTTTGAAAAAAGTAAAGAAAAAAATAAATCATATACGATTAACATTCCTTGGCTATCAAGCATCACATTGCTATATACAAATGTTAAAAACACCAATTCTTTCCGACTGACTTTTTGAATTAAAATTTTGAGAATAACTATTATTTTCGGTCCCTGACTATATATAGTTAAACTTTACTACAGAAAAATTACACAGAATTTTCTGTAGTTAAGTTAACTAATGATTTAACTATACTTAAAAAAGATAAGTTAACGGCCCTTAATGCTTTATTTTTTTTTTTATAACACGATGTAACAAAACAAAAAAAAAAATTAATACATTTAGCATAAACGAATAAACCAGCATAAAAAATCTGCGTACTCAAAATGTTCAATACGGCAAAGCAACGATTATAAATTGTTAGTTTACCTTAGAAAATTGCGGAGGAATATTACCGAGTGTACGGAAAAGTATATGTTTTATATTTTTTTTTGAATAACGTCTGGTCCGGCTATTTGGCTTATTATACAGGTATGGAGAGCTATGAATTTAAAAAATACATCAGGGTTTATTTAAGATATTCGCCTTTGACCACTACGTTTTGTATAATTCCCAGTACTGCAAAGCTTTTGACTGCCATTCACCTGGGAGTGGCCAGAAGTGATTTGTGTGTGCAGTTCACTACGTCCGAATATTTATATTCATGAATCCTCAGGGTAGTGACCGAACACTAGTATAGGAGCGAGCTAAAGTGGGAGGGCGTAACACTCCGCGTGCGCTGGGTTTGGGTCCCGCCACGTTAAAACCCTGTGCAATGAAAAATATAACACATGCCTCGGATGATACCCCCTATTTGTGACGATCACTACTATGATTTGAGGGTATGCACCTGGAATACCCGAACGCTTAATCGGGAAGGTGTCTCTGCCCGGCTGGTTGATGTCCTAGGGAAATAAAGGCTGACGTCACCGCCATCCATGAAATGCGATGGACGGGGCGAGGAAGGTAAGTGTGAAGTCTGGCGACGTCTACTACAGTTGCCACGCAAAGGAGCGCAAGCCGGTGTTGGATTTGTGGGGGGAGAGACCCGCGTTCACTGTAGTGGACGAACGTCTAGCCACAATCCGCATCAAAGCGAGATTCTTCAACATCTCGCTCATATGTGCCAATGCCCCGATGGAAGAGAAGGACGAGGCATCCAAGGATCTCTTAGCTTAGAGCGTACATTTTAGCGCTGCCCCCGATACCTATAAAAATCGTGCTTGGCGATTTAAATGCCAAGTTGGACAACAAAGGGATCTTTGGCAACAGTGTCGGAAAATTCAGACTCCACATAGGAACGGCGGGCTGAGGCTGATCGACTTCGCCGGGGCCTGAAACTTGGCTAGTACTGGGTTCTAGCATAAAACGATTTTTAACCGTGTGTGATTCAAAACGGATGCATAAACCAAATTTTTCAATATGAGACATTTTATGTTACCGCGGCCGCCTCTGTGCGCCGACCTCTAAGGATTTGGATGAATGTTGAAGAGATTGAAGGTCTAGGTAACATGAATATACATACGTGCTGCGTTCTTATTTTTACATAAAACCATTGTCTATAATGTCAACTTTAAGTACCCAAATGGGTGTAATGGGCTACTTAGGCGTGTGGACTCTAGATCGTCTAATGCTCGAGCACTATGGTAAAGAGACATTAAAATTTTATGAAATTTGCATGCCACCTTCAATGTCTTCAACATTCATCCAAATCCTTAGAGGTCGCGCACAGAGGTAGCCGCGGTAACATGAAATGCCTCATATGCTTTAAAATTCAAAAGAGTGCTGACTCGCTTTTGTTTTCAAATCTGGTTTTTATTTCTCACATCTGTTAAAAAAAGTAGGAATAAACGCATCGTTCATTTAACGTTAAGTGAAAATCAGCTAGTTCTCTATATTCATCCCGTTTTAAGTTTGAATTATAATTGTAATGAAATTGAATAATTGTTCACTTCCATGTTGGTCCACCGTGCAAATTAATAACTAACCAAATGTCGAACGCCAGATTCTTGACGCTTGAAAAAGGTGAAGGCTATCAACTCGGCGGAATACTTATTTCTTTTTATAGTATGTATGCTACCGCATAATTCTGGGTCACGTCAACCGATTCCCATAATTATTTTTTTAAAGGAAAGGTTCCATACTAATTTGGTTTAAATACGATCATTGGATCAGGAAGATATAACCGGCACTCTTAAATTTTTATAAATATGAGAATTGAAGTCAGCTTTGTTTTTTTGCTTGTTATAGTTTGCTCCAGTTCTCCACAGCTGAATTCCGTAGGTCTAGATCAGTTGTATAATAGTTTACTGTCAATCGTACAAAATAAAAAATTTAAAAGCTTATTTCTCTTCATCTTTATTAGTAGAGAATTGTACTCAAACTCTTCTAGAGTCCTCATATAGCTTATTAAATCTGATCACTTCAATTATCTTTGGTTTGTTTTTATATCTACAAATTCTGTGGTAGAGTTCGCAGGCCTCGGACTTTTCTCAAGGACATATTCACGATAGTAAGCGACTTTTAGCTGGAGGACAATAAGAAACCATATAAGGCTAATTCATTGATGGCCTCATGCGCATGGATCAAATTAAATAGTCGAAGGATCCAACCATCAATCCTCCGGAATGAAGAATAAGTAGCTAAGCTCCAAACTGCAAAAGGATCTTTTTATTCTCGGAGACTTAGAGCAAATCCTTGCGTTTCAATTTAAATATTTCTATAGGATTTAACCAGGGAAATGGTCCAAAAAAGTCTGAGAATTCCGTTGGTTGTACTTGTAATGGGAGAGATAACCTTTTTCGTGCCTTTTAATTCTTTCCCTGCTCAGGCCTAGCTTTCGGAGCCTTATAAAGTGTATAGCCAGTGTATTGACTTCAGATCGCTATCTAAAAGACTAGTGAATTAGACTCAGATTTGATGTACAGCAGGACTATTCTCAGGTGAATAGCCCACTCTCTTCACATTATGGCGAGTGCGACAATCCACTTTATGATCTCCTAGACGTATTTAAGTTTTTCGTACTTTCTGGCAAAGTAGAGCCCTACTGAATTGCTCAGTAGCCATCCAGTGAACAGTTGAATACCATCCGATTGATGTTGAGATCCTTCTTAAATTATGTGTGTATTTACATACTGTTATATACTGTAGTTATTGTTTTGTTGCCATTCCCATACCTGTAAATAGAAAAGAAAAAATGTTTTAAATTTTTAGCTAATATAACGGTAATTTCCAGAAATACAAAAACTGCGATAAATTACTATCTATTTAAGTTAATTTACTCAAAATTAATATTTGCAATGACCTCTTAGCAGAAATTGATTTTTAGGGAATTTTTTGGAAAATGAGCATGGCACCGCCCACTTACGCCTGCATATGTGCATCTCGGTACCCGGTTTATCAATTTCTACCAAACTCGGCACATTTAGCGTCGTTGGCGCATGTCTTGAAAATTTTCGTAATCGGACTAAAATTACTGCCATTTTCCATATAACAGTAAAATTCAGAGCTACGAAAACTCCGATCTTTCAATAACTAAAGATGCCAACTTGCAACAATCTTTTAACAAGACACAAGATTATTGATTTTTGTTAAATGGGCTTGGCACCACCCACTTATGACTACAGAAGTATCTATCAATAATCGCCTTACCGATTTCCATCAAAATTTTGTCCAATTATTTCAATATATCATAGCATATTATTGAAATTGTTTGACACTGAGAAAAGTACTCTTCTGAAAAATGGTATTTAATACGTGCGCCGGGTATATAAAGTGCGGTTTCGCCCGAACTTATACTTCCTTACTTGTTTATATTACATTGACATCGGGTTCTGAGCTAAGTTTGAAATATCATGATTTGACCCAAACTCGTGAAAATAAAAAATATTTAAAATAAAAATGTTTAAGTAAAATAAAGTAAAATAAAAATAAAATAAAACAAGTAATTTCTAAGCAAAAAACCCAACCGACTTCAATTCTCATATACAAATTTAGGAGTGCTGTTCATTACTTAATCATCGGATCTAAACCAAATAAGTATGGGGTTACCCTTTCCGGTAAGAAAAAAAAAAAGATTTATCGAATTCGGTTTACGTAGTCCAAAGTTATGCGGTAATATACGCAAAAAAAATATTCCGACGAATTGATAACCTAACATCTGTTGATACTGGAGTGAAAAAATTCTACATATCTCTAGCTTAGGTTTAAAATTAAAGCAAATTTGCTGAGTCCAAAAGAGGCAAAGGAAATTCGGAAGTCAAAATAATACGAAATCTTTTAATTAACATCTAATTGTTTCTAAATATTGCATTCAAAGTTTTGCAAAATTCTCAGTTGGGTAGTTGGTGTTTCCGACAGGGTAGGAGTGTAAGGTATTGTGGAACGATTTTCTGTCATCCCTTGTCACTTCTGGTTTGGAGACAAACCGGTTTTGGCATTGTGCTATCTTCTTCTACCTACCTGATGATGCCCACTACAGAACAACAACTACTACTTAGACTAAATAATATAATCCGCTAAGCCGTAACTAAGTAAGGGTCGTTTTCTCAAGTAACCTGTAACTTTAAAGCTCACTTTATATTTAAAGGTTGCATTAAAATCTATGATTGTGTCTAAAGAAAAGCATTCTATTATCGGTTTTAAATTGGTTTACAACCAAGAAACATACATACGTTAAAAACCGATAACAGAAATGCTTAACTTTAGACATAGCTCTTTTTTTAATGCAACCTTTAAATACAAAGTTAGCTTTAAAGTTAAAGGTTACTTCTGAAAACGGCCCTAAGAAGCAACGAGCAATAACACGACTATAAACATTGACGAACAAACAGAAACTATACAGAAACGAAAAATTACACTGAAGATGGTTCAAGGCCGAAACCGGTGTGTCTCAAAACCAAAATGGACATGGGATGACGGAAATCCCTATAATAAATTTTTCAAAATACTTGAACAAAATGGCCATGATAAGTTTTTTCCTTTCCTTTAAAATAAAAAAACTTAACGTAGTAACTTTTCACTCTATACCAGCGGTATTTGAATTTTCTTTGATGTACATATATGTATGAACAAACTTTTGATTCTTCACTGCTATGCGGTTAAAACTTGTTTGCTTGTCTAGCATTTAACCTAAATAGCTTCATTTGAATGCGATTGCCATTTGGTGTGAAACAAAAAATCTATTTTCCTCTGCCACCCACACAATACAATGAAATTATGCACATCCCATTTTTCCTCTTTATGGCTATGGGTTAAAAGCAAAGCTTGACTTATGCGACTAATGTATTCTCTTTTTTATGTAAACGTTGAAATTTCAAATATTTGTACAAAATATTACTTGGCAAAGGGCAAGAGTTCATGGAAAGGAATATTGTTTTTTTGCTCTGCGAGTAGAATATGTACTACGTAAAATGAACAAAAAAATTTTGATAGATAGAAACAAACATATGCATTGCTAAAGCATGGTAGGAGTGCATCACGGGTCTAGATAATTTGTTAAAGAAATATTTTCAGTAGGGTTGCCAACAAACTATATTAAAAATTGTACGGGACACAAATATATGCATATGTACATACAGACAAGGGTGCTTTTTTGGCGACTATTTTTTTTTTCATTCCCACCATGACATTTTTTGGGAAATACCTAAAAAGAAATTCCCTGGAAATTTGAGCCCTTAATATTAATATTAAGTGCAAATCTCTGGAGGTGTTTATTGCAGAGGACTGGAACTTGGCACCGAGATGTGTATACAAAATTAATTCTATACTCAAAGAGAAGAATTTGCGTTATTCGAAAAGGGGACATTGTTCCTGCCGTACAAATTTACTGTTTTATACTGCTTATCTCTAGAGGTGTTCATGGTAGAGTGCTGGGACTTGGTACTGGGGTATGTAAAATCAATTCTAAATTCATGGAAGAAGATTAGTTTTATAAGAAAAAGGGGCATGGCACTTCCAGTACAAATTTACTTTTTCTTGCCACATAACCCTGGAAGTGTTTGTGGAAGACAGAATAAATTTCATTAAATGGAAAAGGGAGAGCCGCGTTCGGCCTTATAATCTAAAGCTCTCTTGAGGCATTTGCTACAGTAATGAGAAGTGGTATTTTATGAAGGCCAGGTTATTAAATTTGAGTTGGAAATATTAGAACTCGCCGTGGCACCTCCAAGAAGGTTACACGTTCACGCGTCGTATACCTGGAAACAATGTAAGGTAAACTTAGCGGGAATGATATATTTCGTATGCATATATATAAATATATATATATATATATAAATATATATATTTTTTATCTTTTGAGAAAAAAATTCTTTTAAAATAATTCTTTTTCACCAAACTTTAAAAAGTCTTACCATATATTGCCAAAATTATTTTGGGAAAGATTTTTATTTTTGCGGATAAAACGNTTGAGAAAAAAATTCTTTTAAAATAATTCTTTTTCACCAAACTTTAAAAAATCTTACCATATATTGCCAAAATTATTTTGGGAAAGATTTTTATTTTTGCGGATAAAACCATAAAGCTATCCCATTTTCATCTAAATATTTTTATAAAATTTAAACAAAAATGTATATATTTGACAAAAATATTTTTTTAAAGAAAAAATATGAAAAACTTACATTTGCGTTAATTTCTTTTGGACATCGCAATTTGCAATTCAAATCATATCTTGTTTTTAAATGGGTTTATGGTCCTAAAAGGGTTAAAAAACCTACAGGTGGCTCTTACTAAGCTCAAGTTTGGATACCCCTGGCATAATTATTTTTATTTTGTAGACCAAAAGCCTAACTGCGCCACTGCTCTAACAATCAACTGAATATCACTTGACAACTATTTCTTGATTAGGTTATCGATTTCTGATAAATCTTTTCACAATTTATTGGCAGATTTTTTTACAAGAAAATTTAGTTAATTTGAGCATAATATGCTCAAAAATGAATAATGACACCTAAGTTATTAGTTAGGTGATATACAAATATTTCCCCTTTAACATTCGATAAATGTAATATGCGGGCAAGAATCTTTACCTTTGCATTCTATTTTGTCTAACGCAAAATTTTCTTCTAAATCCATAATTGCATGAGAACGGATATGTATTTATGATATTAATAAATTTTAAGTGAGTCGTTTTCAAAGAGCAAGTATGCTATTGAATAATAAAAACGAAGTTTTGTAAAGTTAGCAGAATAAGAACTTTTCATGTTCGATATTGCAATTGAGAATTTCATTAAAAGTTTTGGGGCAAAATAAAATGAGGTAAAATAAAACTAGACGACTATGAAATTGCAATAACCACAGCAGTTAAGGTGATAGGTAAAATATGACTAAAATGAATTCCATGAAAATGAAATAATAAGAAATAGGTTAAGAAGTAGCAAGGAAAAGCTATCTTGAAAACAACTTTCCCGTTGCACAGGCTTTATGCCAAAGAGTGTTGGAAGAATAATGAATGTTTCACCTCCACATAGCTGCTCTAACACTGTGTAGCACAAGCGCACTAGGGAACAATGAGAAAACTATAACAACAGAAAATAGGTATTACCGCATTGAAAAAGCTCTTAAATACAATTGACTCTGAAACTTAGCAAATAATTTTCTGCTCATTTTTTACAGTTGCGTTTGTCGATGCCTGCGATAATAAAAATATCCTAACTAACAAGCCAGGGTAAAAATTTTGTTAAGCAGCACGCACACTTATCGTTGTGAGAAACAAAAAAAAAACAGCATGCAAGCTTTAGCTTTAATTTTACTTTAGCTAAATGAGAAAGTTATGTGCTAAATATTTCAGAACATGGTAGGGAAAAATGCACACAAAAATCTAACAATGAAGTTTATAAAAAACAGTATTATTTTGAGCATATGCTCTGAGTGATTATTTGGCCAACTCTATTGAGATTTGTAGAAAAGCCTAAAGAAGTGTTTTAGGAAAAAATAAAATAAAATTGGAGTCGATTATTGCTTAGAAAAAGAGTTAATACCATTTATGCACAGGCGATTGGGTTTCGGGATTTGAGATCTCCGCAGGGTTCACTGCTGTATAAACGTCTATACATCTAAGCATATTCCCGTGAGCGAATGAGAAGATGGGTGGAAAAAAGTGCAAGTATGTGCACGAACACAATGCAGGGACTTATTATAAGTAGACCTGTATGCACACTTGCCTGTCTAAGAATACCAAACAGCAGTACCGGGGGGTATACGGTACAGCGGACAGACAAAGAATTTTCGTTCCGATTGAATTTCTACTCTACGGGGGTTAGGCTTTCGGTCCGTTCTCCTTGTATAAAAAAATTATTGCTTGGCAGTGTTGGAATTAAATTTTATTGAAAAGTCGTATTTTTGCCTTAATCAACTGGTAGATATTGGAGTCATGAAAAAGTTATCATAACTTGGTGCCATTCGTGAGCTGGAGTGTTTTGGAAAAACATTTCAGATTGGGGTTTTGCCATGATAGATGTCATTAATTCTAACTTTCTTTAAAATAGTTTAGCTCAACATGTCGTTATTCGAAATCTGAATACTATTGGAAGCAGCTCAGTTGTGACAGCTCAGTTTTTCTTAAAAAAAAGAAAGAGGAACTTTTTTTAAAAACCGAATCCTGCAGACAATATAAAAATGTGAGCTTTAAAGAACTGCATCAAAGGTTTACAAAAATTCAACTTAACAAGTAATTTTTATGCAAAAAAAACCGACTTTAATTCTCATATCAAAATTTAAGATTATCGCTAATTTCTGCATGATCTAATGATCGGATTAAAACCAAATTAGTATGCGACCACCTCTGAGGGAACACTTTTCCTTTAAAAAAAGAATTATAGAAATCGGTTAACGCGGGCCAACGTCATCCGGTAACATGCATAAAAAAAAACAAAAAATGTTATATATATGTATATTAGCGTTCGCCGAAAATCCGCTTTTTTAGAATTTTGATTGGTAATAGCAAAAATATGGTTCATTATGCTTAAAGAAAAATCTGTGTGAAATTTGGAATTTTTTGGTCAATATCCTAGGCTCGCCCAGGTCCACCAAAGTTCAAGTATTAAAAAAATTTTTTTCTTAGCTAACTTCGATTCTCTACAAAAAAGGTCCTTATGCCAAATTATGTAGGACTAATACTTTCGAAGATTATTGCAATTTCAGTAAAAAATTAATTAATTTATTTATTTATTAATTTTAATTTTTTGAGCATATTGAACTTTGATGGACTTGGGCGAGCCTAGGATATTGACCGAAAAATTCCAAATTTCACACAGATTTTTCTTAAAGCATAATGAACCATATTTTTGCTATTACCAATAAAAATTCTAAAAACGCGGATTTTCGGCCCACGCTAATGTATATGTATTCCGACGAACTGATAATCTTTCCGTTTTGTTACAAAATGCGACAAAATATGAATGTGGAAATATTAGGTGTGTTCAATATAATACTCGAATGGAATTTAATAACCAAAAAACTGCAAAGTGTTGGAAGTAAAAGTTTTATTGGCCGAAATTTTAAGGCGTCAAATACTAAACTTTTAAGAGATGTGTAAGGTTTCAGAGAGGGCGACTCCCTTTCATGTGATTTCTTTAATCTGATGTTGGAGAAGATAATAAGAGCTACAGAATTAAACCGCTTAGGAACAGTGTGCAATTTTTTGCCTATGGCGACATCGTCGATAATAAGAATCGCAAAGTCTATTTTGCCTTTTTCAAGCCGGATAAGGAAGAAAATCAGTCAAAAGCCCACGTGGCTTTTCAGTTACTTTTCGCTCAGCAGGCATTGATTTAGCGTCAAACAGCACTTAGAATGTTCCTATCCACAATCCACACTTGGGAAGTTGTTTTTTTTTTCGGCATTAAAAGAGTATCAGGGGAATTTATGTAGTATGTATTTTTATCTGATTAATATGATTAATGCATTTTGTTTGACGTAGTCAGAGCTCTTTGCGTTGGGTTGGAAAAAGTTTTCTAGTTTTTTCTTAATTTAGAAATTCGACAAAAAATAAATTCCATAATCGACTAGGCTTAAAAATTTCAGAATGAGTGACGGTTTTTTCGAAACAATTCTCTGGGAAATCGATCAGTACTTGTTTTTTGGCAGTCGACTTTTTATATTGAATTTAAAATTTTATAAAAATACGATTTGTATTGAAAATGAAAAATAAAAAAAAAGGTCGAAATCCTCATATTTTTCAAAAATCAATATCTTGAACACGGCTGTAAAAACAGAAAAAAAAGAAGGCTTCTATCAACACTGGTTTACAGCAAATATGTTTTATGGATGTCGCTATACAAGTCATATGTGGAATTGCTCCGTGATTCCGAAATCGAGTTATTTTTTCTATGGATAAGTTTTCCAAATGTTTTCAATTTACCGTTATTCAGCTTAAAAAAACTGGTTCCACTTAATCAGTTTACCTTACGAACCAATTGAAAATCGTAATACCAATTTAACTAAATATAAAACGGCAAATAACTACATCCATAAACCGTATGCATACACATCACTTTTCTATGGGCCTGATAGTTTGCTGAGAAATTGAATTCATTGCAGATTTTTTGTTTGTGAGGGCGTGTGTGAATCGGTAGAAAAGTTCTAAGGAAAATTTGTAGAATGATATTTTTACTATGGTGAGACAGTTTTGCCAATCTGCTTGGGTGAGTCTAAGATATTGACCAAAAATTGTCATCTTTCACGTAGATAGTTTTTAGACCACAATGAACCATTTTTTTGCTATTACCAATCAAAATTCTAAAAAGCGGATTTTCGGCCCACGCTTATGTACATATGTATATCTCAGCTTAATTCCTGGAATAAGTAAATCTGGGTAGTAAATATATTTCTATGACTCCTTTTATTCGCGCCGTTCTGAAAAAAAACCTTTGCACACTGCCCGACGTGCTCTCGGAAATTTGTAAAAAGATTTATTAGCAATGGCTATCCTTTCTAAATCAAATCAAACCCAGCAAGCACAGTTCAGTTCGTAGAGTTGTCTTAAGAGCCCTCAGAAATGATGAAATTCACGCGCTATAATGAACTCCCTCCAATTCTTTTTACGTTCGGATCCCTTTTCACTCAATTTAGCTTCAACAATTTGTAGTATCAAAGAAGCATTCAATTAAGTTTTCCTATATTTGATATTCAACTTGCAGTCAAATAAAGTAGAAATATGAAAATAACCAGACTTTTATTCATTTCAGCTATGAATTTTAAATTTAACCAAAAACAGTACTTTGAGCAACCAACCAAAAAACTGACAAACTATAGCAGAAGTTTAAAAAAAAATTAGCCACTGGCGCTACAAAAACAAAACTAAGCCCTGGGCTCATAAACAAATTCATTTTTCTGCGCTCGTGCATTATTTGACTTTGCGCGAAAACTCGAAAAATGCTAGACTGCATCATATTCTGATGCATAGAAAGCGATAGGCATTGCATATCTGCTGAAGTACCACAAACGCATCAGCGCCACAGTAAAATTGTGTTGAAACGAAAATAGTATGAATAGAAAAAATTAAAATTTAACAATTTTTTTTTGATGGGTAACGAAATCAACAAAAAATGGGTTTTCAATGAAATGCATCGAGCTGCTTGGTGCATGAGTCACAACGGGACTGCTGAAATATGATACGCACAAATACATACGTACATAAATATGCGAGTATGTGTGCTAGTTTTAAAATTTTTCAAATAAATATGTGTTCCCATACTTTCCGTCAAACATGCATAGGTATGTATGTGTATGTATGCTACAACTTTTATATGCAATACGCCGTTAGCTACACGATACTTGTAGCTTTTTTTTAGTTTTCGAAAAGTTTCTCTCCACTGACATTCATTGCAGTTTTATACTCGTATTTGAAACCCAACGTACTATGTGCAATGTACAGATACTGTATGGGACGCAAAATTTTTACACAAAAGTGTTTACTGCTGTGAGATACAATTAAATAAATGTGTACGCAGTTTGAAAGTGACAATATGGCATTCAAAGTGAGTGGAATGTTGATAAATATTTTCTCATTCTCCCCACGTTTTAAGGCAAATAATCAACAAAGTTATGCAAATTTTATTTTCAGCCAAAAGCATGCATACATCCATGCACATACATATATGCGAGAACGAATAGCACGGACATTCTTTACATATGCATATAGAAAACATCTTTTTTTTTTGCTGTACTACAGTGCGTATGAGCGACATTCACTATGGTTGCGTGCCATTTTATCCTCTACGGCTTCACACGGGTGGCAACAATTTGAAAGTCCGAGGCAAAATCTAATTATTTTAACTAAAAAATTCGATAAAATTTGGAATTTTGTAGAAACACAGTCGAGAGTGATTTGATACCGAAAAGTCGTAGGCAGTCGAAATTATACCCAACGGGACTGAAATTTGTCTGCTGCCCAAAGGAGCAAGTACGGAGTAGTACAAAAGAAAAGTAAAAATAATTTTTAAATTTCTAAAAATGCTCAAAATAAATATCATTTTGAGTAGTAACATACAGTATTTTCTTTTGAAAAAAAGTTAATTTATGTACATATGTGCAAACATGTATGTATGTATGTATGTACTTTCGTATGTATACCACATAGAAAAGAAAAAAAAACATGTTTATAAGTACACTTAATAAAACCATCACATGGTTACAAAAACGCCATTCTTTTATTAAAACAAAAACATAATAACAAAATTTAATTTTGCATGCATCGCTTTTTAAATGCTGTAGTTGAAGCGCTCAGGGCCTGACAGAAGGGAGCGCTTCTTTCTAATGATACACAATGTTAAAATACAATGAAGTATGAAATTAGGAAGGGAGCGCTTACTGCTGAATATGGAGCGTTCCAATAGAACTAATGGCAGCGTTTCTGGCCCCGTTGGGTAGCCACAAAATTTCAATTTCAGTATATTCAAACTAGAAAAATGTGACAATAGTTTGCATTGCGGTATTCTTGCATACTGGTGATCGCGGTGATTGTTATTAGCTGCTGGCTGGAGTTCCGAGCATAAACTTTGCTTTCCTTGTGACAAATTAGAAATAAGTGATTCATCGCTTTTATCCATCCAGACTATAATTTCTTATAGATAGAGGCAAATACGTAGTCAAAGGTAACGATAAAGACAAAGATATATGTATATAGGATCGAGGTTAAGGAAAAGCAGATGGAGATGGAGATAAAGATGAAGATGAAGATGAAAATGAAGATGAAGATGAAGATGAAGATGAAGATCAAGATCAAGATGAAGATGAAGATGAAGATGAAGATGAAGATGAAGATGAAGATGAAGATGAAGATGAAGACGAAGATGAAGATGCAGATGAAGATGAAGATGAAGACGAAGATGAAGAT
>NW_016161676.1:42840-45734 GCF_001687245.7 Rhagoletis zephyria
GTGTGTGCTTTTGTTTTTTTACTTGGATATGCTCTTAACCATACCACGTATTCTACGTTTAAATTTAGCGGCTGTATCTCCGATACAGCCTGCAGACCAAGACGAAGGCGCTGGACTGTTCCTTTTTTTTATATGTCCCTTCAGGCTGTTCAACTGTAGTAAATCAGTACGATATGAAAATTATGTTTAGTTAAATTTTTTGTATGTCATCGGAATTACAACCATTATATCAACCCGAGAGGACATGTCAAATACTAAAACGATTTATTTTGATTATTTAATATTATGAAAGGTATTTTTTTAAATGAGGAAAAAAATTTGTAATACAAGTTGAATTTAATAATTTAATGTTCATCATACGCCCTGTCACACCTATTAAAAATTGTTCTGCAATTGCAATCCTTCAGGACATACACAAATTATTCGACTAGAAAACATATTGTTTTGCAGCCTTGTAAAGCCGTTATACTTTTCGATTAATTAAGTTTTTCGATGTCCTTGGGAGAAATCCTGTTGTCCTATTAAAAATTTAAAGATGCAGATTTACTAGAAATGCGTTCAAATATGGTAAACATTTCGAATTTATTGCATTTCCAAAGTTTTCATGGACGATTTGGCAGCCTTAGTTCAAGTTATTAACTAAAACTTCAACTAGAGTCGGCAGGGTTATCGTTAGCCTACGGCCATAAAACTTCATATATATGCTATTTAGGCTAAAAAGCACAAATATGAGGGTATGCATATCAAATTTGCAAACAAGTTTTTTTCCATATATTCTTGGGACAGTCTAATATACATATGTATATAAAACGAGAAGATATTTTTTGTCCGGGTCATAGATCTGCACCGTTCGTTCGATTTTCAAAAGGGCTGGTAGGTCTTACTTTTTTGAAAAGAGTACCACCTGTTTAGCAATTAAACTCAAATAATTTGTTTTCAATACCACCGTCGCTCAATTTTCAAAAGTGGGGCGTTAAATTAAAGGGTATAGGCTGTAGATGAGCAATACTATAACTTTTTCGAAAAGAGTTGCCACCTTTTAACAATTAAGTTCAAGTTATTAAAAAGTTAAATCAGTTATCCAAAATGAGTATCAATCGGAACGGGTTTGAAAACCTTTTTTTCTTTACTAAACACTACGAGGGTTGCCATCTGTTTCCAAATTTAATTTAATTTGAATTAAAGGAATTTGGTAGTATGAATATGTATCCGTACGCCAAATGAAAAGAGTTTGAGAAGGTAATAGTTTCTAATTATTTTGAAGAGGGTTGCTATCTGTTTGAAGCGTCGAATTCAGTTAACTTACAAACAATGAAATGTTAAAATATGCGGAACAAAAATGTTAAGAAATCTTTGGTTTTAAAAAGTTAAATTCAAATTATTTAATAAGTTTAATTATTTTTTTTGTTATTTTTATGGCCTTATAACACTTATATTCAACAATTTTTATGAGCTTGAGGCCGTTTTTAGTGAAAACTTATTGTTGCTTTTCCACAATAAGTTTTCACTAAAAACGGCATCAAGCTCATAAAAATTGTTGAATATAATAACTTTAATGAATTATTAAAATATTGGTATCTCTCGAAATGAGTTTGACGAGACCTTATTTCTCAACTATATTAAGAGGGTTGCCACATGTTCAAAAAATCGAATTAAATGTAATTCCTTAGTTTATTAGAATATGTATCACGATGTCAGTCGAAGGTTATTTAATAAGGCTTTAGCTTGAAAATATTTTGAAAGGGGTTGCCACCTGTTTGAAAAGTTTAATTGAATTAACTTATATACAAATTATATGAGATATTAAAATACGGGTGCCTAACGAAATAGTGTTAAGACATCTTTAGTTTGAACATTTACAAGTTTGAAAATGGTTTCCATTTGTTTAAAAAGTTACCATCAAATTATTTAGAAATTTAGATGAATTACTAAAAGATGGATACCAATCCAACTGAGTATTAGAAGGCTTTATTTCTGATCTTTTTTATTTGAAACATCAACTTAATTCATAATTTAATTGAAATATTTATCAGAATGTTAGACGAAATAGATGTAAGATTTTAGTTTGAAAATACTTTTGAAAATAATTTCCACTTCTATGAAAAGTCGAATTTTGTTAACTTATACCAAAAATTTACGAAATATTAAAATATAAGTGTCGAGATCCTTAGATTTGCACCGTTATATCGAATTTCTAACTTGAGAGGTCGAAGTAAAGACCTTGGCCTGTATATGTGCTGTTAGATTTTAATTTTTGAGGTCAGAACTGTTTTGTCAGAACAGGGTGATTTGGAATTTGATGATATTAAAACCGACACTAAGCGAGACCTCTCTTCCCCCGGAAACGGCTGCACGGATTTGAATGAAATTTGGCACTCGGATCACTTACGTATAACTCTGACTAATATTTGAAATACTCTCTAGGGTTTTAAATTAAATTTTAGGGCGCTTCAACGCCATGCGGGTTCAGTAGAAGTTATGCTATTTGTACAAGCTTTAATTAAGTTTTAAGTGTGTAATCAATGTTGCAATACATTTTTAACTAACTTCGCGATGAGCTAGATACTTCAAACTTAGCTCAGAACCCGATGACAATGCAACATGAAAGATGAATTAATCCTCTAGGTGGCGCATATATCGGGATATTTGAAAACCCGGTATTTATAGTCTGATATGGTTCATATTAAGATGTTTATTACTTACGGCGGCCGCTATGGTGTCGTGGCTGGCGGTGCGCGCTACCACTCCGCAGTGCCTGGGTTCAAGCCCTGGGCAAAGACACATCGGGGAAAAAATATAGAAAAAAAGGCTTTTTCTTGAAAGCGGTGGCCTTTCGGTGGGCAATGGCAAGCCTCCGAGAGTATTTCTGCCATGTAAAACCGCTTCTCATAAAA
>NW_016161676.1:45759-46054 GCF_001687245.7 Rhagoletis zephyria
GTGCCTGGGTTCAAGCCCTGGGCAAAGTAACATCGGGGAAAAAATATAGAAAAAAGGCTTTTTCTTGAAAGCGGTGGCCTTTCGGTGGGCAATGGCAAGCCTCCGAGAGTATTTCTGCCATGTAAAACCGCTTCTCATAAAAGTACAATCGCCATTCGGAGTCGGCGTGAAACTGTAGGTCCCTCCCCATTGTGTGACAACATCAAGGCGCACGCCACATGCCGGAGGAGAAGTTCGGCCAAACACGGAATTTTGGGGGATAGATCCCCTCCCCCTATCGTCAATGAAATACAAT
>NW_016161676.1:46071-48092 GCF_001687245.7 Rhagoletis zephyria
AAAAAAGGCTTTTTCTTGAAAGCGGTGGCCTTTCGGTGGGCAATGGCAAGCCTCCGAGAGTATTTCTGCCATGTAAAACCGCTTCTCATAAAAATACAATCGCCGTTCGGAGTCGGCGTGAAACTGTAGGTCCCTCCCCATTGTGTGACAACATCAAGGCGCACGCCACATGCCGGAGGAGAAGTTCGGCCAAACACGGAATTTTGGGGGATAGATCCCCTCCCCCTATCGTCAATGAAATACAATTTTTTACTTTTGAAGTAATAACACAATACTATTTTATCCTTCTGATTTACAACTTTTTTTTACTGATGACAAATTATCTTTTAATAAATATATACAATTATCGGTCGGTGGTTATTTACCCTAGAGTGCTCGCGCCATGAGTATTTTGCCGCCCGGTGCAAAAAACTGCGTGCTATTTTTCAAACAAAACATTTGTAAAGATTAAGCGTTGTTGCCTTTACATACTAGTCTTTTCAGACCTTTTGCGAAATACACTAGACTATTTTGCTTAGCCCTCCATGGTGTGTTATTGCTGCCAAATTAGAGCATAAAATCATGGAATGCTCTGATTGGCTGGATACTGAGTCNGCCACATGCCGGAGGAGAAGTTCGGCCAAACACGGAATTTTGGGGGATAGATCCCCTCCCCCTATCGTCAATGAAATACAATATATACAATTATCGGTTGGTGGTTATTTACCCTAGAGTGCTCGTGCCATGAGTATTTTTCCGCCCGGTGCAAAAAACTGCGTGCTATTTTTCAAACAAAACATTTGTAAAGATTAAGCGTTGTTATATACAACAGTAAAACTTTAACAAATGTTGCTCTTTCGCTTAGTTTATATTTCATTCTGGCTATTTAAATATGATCCCCATGCGATCACTCGCGCTTCATGGAAGGGCGCGACTACTCTAGGGTTAAGCCTATACATACTAGTCTTTTCAGACCTTTTGCGAAATACACTAGACTATTTTGCTTAGCTCTCCATGGTGTGTTAGTGCTGCCAAATTAGAGCACAAAATCATGGAATGCTCTGATTGGCTGGATACTGAGTCTCGTACTGTAATCTATGTCTATATCAGCCAGGGATGGAATTTCAAAATTTCAAATTATGCCTAATGGACTGCAAAAATAGTGCCGGAAAGGAGATGAAAGTACCACAATGTTAAAATTGTTTCCTTTTAAGGCTTTTTAAGAACAATATGTTTTCAGAAATATTAAGTACATGGAAACATTATAATAATTATTAACTAATTGAATTACACTGTTTGGCAGTGTCATCGAAAAGAGTCTGAAACTGCTNGCCTAATGGACTGCAAAAATAGTGCCGGAAAGGAGATGAAAGTACCACAAAGTTAAAATTGTTTCCTTTTAAGGCGTTTTAGGAACAATATGTTTTCAGAAATATTACAGAAGAATTACACTGTTTGGCAGTTTGGCTTTCATCGAAAAGAGTCTGAAACTGCCGTTTCATTTTTACCAAAAAGGCGATTATTTTTACCAAAAATACCGCGGCTGCTGGGTGCACTTTGGTGCAAATAAACATGAAGAAATATTGTTTAGAAACGTTGTTGAGAAACTTTGTTTGCACTTTGCCTTCATGTTCCTTCCATATTTTTTACATTAGAGAGCACCCTAATGGCATGAATAACCCATGTAATAAACGAGTAGAGAAAATATATATAAC
Organism: Rhagoletis zephyria; assembly: GCF_001687245.7. Lineage (NCBI taxonomy): Eukaryota > Metazoa > Arthropoda > Insecta > Diptera > Tephritidae > Rhagoletis > Rhagoletis zephyria. Next base: position 47,766 of record NW_016161676.1, read on the forward strand.
TGTAAAAATAGCACATTCATACAAAGATANTTCCATATTTTTTACATTAGAGAGCACCCTAATGGCATGAATAACCCATGGAATAAACGAGTAGAGAAAAAATATATAACTGTAAAAATAGCACATTCATACAAACATATATGAAAGAATGCACACAGGCGACGCCTCTAGCCATTGTGTGTCACAACTTTAAGTTATCGATGCAATTTTTTTTTCATCGCCCCCTTCACCAAATCCTGGCTACATCACTGGTATGGGACCACCCTTGAGGTACCACCTTTCCGAAGAAAAAAGGATTATCGAAATGGGCTAACTTGGTCCAAAGTT
>NW_016161676.1:48265-49341 GCF_001687245.7 Rhagoletis zephyria
AAAAAAAAAAAAAAATATTCCGACGAACTGATAACCTTCTCCTTTTTGAATTTGAAGTCCGTTAGAAAAATACGTCTTCCATTCAATATTCAAACTACATACATAACACAGANAAAAAAAAAAAAAAAAATATTCCGACGAACTGATAACCTTCTCCTTTTTCAATTTGAAGTCCGTTAGAAAAATACGTCTTCCATTCAATATTCAAACTACATACATAACACAAATATAAAATTTCTTCTGAGCAAATACAAATTTATGCAAAATTATTCGTCGTGAAATTTTACTATATGTATGTACCCAAACTAAATATTTGGCTCTGATATGAACTTAAATCCTATATTCCACTTATTGTAAAACAATTGCAAACATAACATGTGCATGAAAAAGTTTGACCTGGGAATGCAAACATATGTATTTGGAGGTTTTGATATCTAGGCCTAAGTCGTTCATCTTGAGTTTAAATTATTCTGCCACAGATAATGACTCTGAAATTGTTGCACATCGTAATTATCTTGATCAATCTACATATGTACAACTTCATAGGCCACAGCCAAATGTATTTAACGAAGCGTGACTGAATTTCTCATTGCTCTCATAAAACACCGTCTGAGTTCTAAATCGTTTGTTTGTTTTTATTTAATTTTTTTTTTAATTTCAATACCTTTAGTTGAGTCGTCAATCACACCTTGTTTAATACACCTTGGGCCAGAGGAAATATCAATAAAAACTTCTTCTGGGAGCTCAAATAAATTTAAATAATTCTCTATTATTTTATGTTGAAAAGTTCGCCAATTACTTTGCATGTAAAACGAAATACTACTGTTTATCTTTATGCACTACTTCTATTACATTTTGCTCTTTCCAATAAAAACATTATGCCATTGCTTTCATGTGTGCTTTGTACGGATATGATCGGCAATGAAGGTCAAGCGTATAATCACATTCTGACATTTGTACGTACATATGTTAATACGAGTAGATATGTAAGTATTTAAGTGTGACTGTATTAATTCGCACATGACATTTGTTGGCTTTGGCCATGGTTCGATAGTTCGCCTGGTGCCATTCTCCTC
>NW_016161677.1:0-2704 GCF_001687245.7 Rhagoletis zephyria
TGCCATGGCCGCCAATACATTCAGCAAACAAAACCTCTTTCAATTTTAAGTTTACGTTTTGCAAATGACATGCATTTTTCACATATTTAATTACTGTTATACGAACGTACATAGAAATTTTATTAGAATAAGGGACCGTTATCATTATCCATATGTTTTAAGATTTTAAAACTAAATCAGATTCTACAAACACAAACGATACCAGAAATATTTTTTATTTTGCAATTGACGTTATTACAAAAATTTAAAGTTTAAACAATAATGAGATAAAGTTTTAAATGTACATAGCTTTAAAATCTTTCGACAAAATATATAACAGTGTTATATGAAAAACCACTTTAAAATTAAAATAATAAAATAAAAAAGATCCGGAAAAATGTAAAAATTATTAAATTTTACAGTAATAGTCCCGCCATTTTTTATTATTAAACGGAAGTTACATAGCAATAGATTGGCGCTTACATATATGTTAGTGTTTGGCCGAGCTTCTCCACCGATTTGTGGTGTGCGCGAAATACACTCAAGGGTTTCCATTGCCTGCCGAGCAGCGATCGCCATAAGACCCCAAAAAATGGTGTTTGACCCTAAATGCACAATTTGAGTTCAGTTTTTTTGAATAATCAATAATTTTTTTCTTGTTTGTTCCAAAAATATCTTCACGGACAAAGTGTTTTGGTTTATAGGTTTCCCTTCTCAAAGTACCATAAGTTTCTCTAATGTCAATCAAAATTCACTTACTTCACTCTCATTTGAACGTCTTTCCTGAGAACTTAGGTCAGTGATGAACAAGGGGAGCAAATGCATCAGCAAATTAAAGTTATGGAAAAGAGATTTGCTGGAAAAAATATCATAAATATGATCTCGGACTATTGCTGGTCTCTTAAACGAGAAACAGACGATGATTTATATGAAAGAAAGACGATAACTAAGGTCAGTGATGAAGAAGGGGAGCGAATGCATCAGGAAATTGAAGCTAAAGAAAAAAGGTTTGCTTGAAAAAATATCATAAATGTGATCTCGGACTATTGCTGGTCTCTTAAACGAGAAACGGACGATGATTTATATGAAAGAAACATTTTTAAGTAACTAAGTTGTACTTGCATTACCATGAAAGAAAAAAATTAAATTTTTTCGAGTATTTAAAAAAAGAACTAATTGCATTAGCCAAACCTTAATGGATCTTTAAAGTTTATACCTTATTGAAAACAGAATTGAGAGACTCTAGCTATAAATTGTACTATATACACTGTTGAACAAAATAGTGGAAAACCCGTTACTCAACATGGACATTTCTTCCAACAATTGAAATTTTTGGTATATTTTGTAGAGTTTCTCTGAATTTTCTGTAAACAAAATAAGAAATTTATACAACCGTAGAAGTGGCAAAATGTTCTCTTTTCAATGGCACTTCTTTTTCGTTGACTAACCAGAAATAAAGTTGTGGACCAATATATGCATTCACCTATGGAAAAGTNGCACTTCTTTTTCGTTGACTAACCAGAAATAAAGTTGTGGACCAATATATATGCATTCACCTATGGAAAAGAGGTTTTTGGCCCCTAACTCCACATTTTGAGGGTGTATTGGAAATTCGGAGTATGCAGTTTTTGTATACTTGACTAGACCTACAACTTGAGGTATGTCTCGCAAAAAGTGTTTTTTCACTGTCACACAATGTAATCAATGCGATTTTTTAGCTGCTTGCGCTGTGTTATACATACATCCTAAAATTTAATGGGGTATAAAACTGCATACCTAAAATTGTTCCAAAGATTGTGAATACAAATTTTGAAATATAATTGAAAATTTATTGCATTTTTCTAATTTTGGCACACTGTTTTAAATGTGCATTTTATTATAAAATTTGCTAGGCTTTTATAAACAAAATTAACACTAAATAATCAAAAGAAATATAGCCAAAACTGGTTAAAATAAGTCGTTTCTATTATTCCCGCCATCAGTGTATGTACATATATATCTACTATATGTGGCATGTATGTATATGGTCACAATTAGTCTTGGAAGATTAATCGAAGCTCAATTTTTATTATGTACATATTTGATGTCTATCACAATATAACCAGTAAACAACCTTCGGTGAATTTGGCGACTGCCTTCCTCGGGGATGAATATGCTAGGGATGAAATTATTGGTACACACGCCTTCCAAGCACGCAGGGTTGCTTTTAAGAAACAAAAAATAATTAACTCCAAATAGTTTCAAAAAGTATAGTGTAAAACGAAATTTATTGAATAATTCCACATAAAATGGTATTCATAAATGACGCATTTTCTCAACGATTTAAATTAAACGTATTTGCGAATTGATAGAAAAGTACTACGGATTGTAAATTTTTGTTAACTATGAGGTGAATGAAAATTTTCAACCCGGCCTGATGGTTTGATTTTATTACTAAGGCGTCTAATAAATTCATGGCTTTTAGTTCTAGAAGAATAAATGTCAGTAAAGACAAGTCTTTTTTGTATAATTTCTGATTTTAATTGCTCAACTTCTTTTGAACCAGAGCAACTGTCAAAAATTTCCAACAGTAAAAAGTTACGAATTGGCACAGCAGAAATGTAAAATTTTCTCGCCATAATAAAAAGTTTTTTCAACATGGAACTTTTCTACTAATTGACATGAAATTACTACCTCAACGCTCGGAGCGCTGCCACTGAGGGCCTTTGCCAGCTGATCAAAAAGA
>NW_016161677.1:4460-21131 GCF_001687245.7 Rhagoletis zephyria
AAAAAAAAATTAAGTACTTCGAAACGAAATGAAATAAAGTTAAATGTGTAAAATAAAAATAGTGTAAACTAAATAAACAACACAAAAACTCGGCTTAAATGAAATAAGAAATTATACATGCATTTCCAAGATATGAATTAAAAAGTTTTGCTACCTTATGAGGAAGGGGTGCTTATTCCACTATCTATGAAAGTTGATTAAGTTAGCTTATACATTGTAAATAAAACAAAATTAATAGTTATTAATGTATTAAATGATGGGCAAAGAATACAAATATGGGTTATTTGACAAAAAAAAATCACGCTTAGTTTAGTGATCGACATTTTTAATTATACATTGCTTACATAATATGTACATTAGACCACGTAAAACAAAATGAATATCCTGCAATGCAACCGAAATCTGACTCAAACCTTAGTCCATATTTGGCATAGTAATGATCCTCCATGAATCTCTACGATAATTTTAAAAGGTCGCGCATCGAATGTTAATTTTTCCCATAGGAATTACGCGTGGTTATTCTCTTTTGAGGTCTATATAATATAATTTACTAGGATTAATCAAAATAAACACTCGATGCGCGATATCTTAGAATTATTGTAGAGAGGGGAAACTCCTGGAGGATTATTACTATGCCAAATGCAAAAATCTGAGTCAAATTGCGGTCAGATTGCAGGATTTTTAAGTTGCGGTTTTCCGCCGGGATTAAAAAATATATTATACTTGAAGACTTTTCCACCAAAATATTTCGGAAAAACACTAAGATTTACCTGCAAAAATAGAGTTTTAATGAAAAAAGTAATTTCTTAAAGTACCTTTTGAAAAAATCATCTCAAACAGTTTAAGCTTAAAAAAATCAGCATAGTAATATATAAAAAATATTTCAACGGAATCATAATAATGAAATTTTTGATGCTAATTTAAAAAATATATTTTTTTTTATACATAAAAACCTAAATATTTGAAGGTATTTTCAAATCGGTCCAACTCACGTAGTTTGGCGCAAGTCTTCAAATATAATAGATTTTATAACTCTAATGGAAAAACAGTATTTTTTTTTCGTTTGGAGAGTGATGCATTCTAATGCACATACATATCGTCGTTTAAAGTACATAACCGCGTATCAACCAAATGCAAAACCGCGCATGTGAGGTTGCATAAATTATTTTCTAGAGAGTAAAAACACTCATATTTCAAAATGGTTCTTTTTTTTTATAAAGCAATCGCATTTCTGGCTAGTATATTTCAGGACGAATGGAGAAGGATTGAGCCAAGAGCTTGTGTGAGCAAATCAAATTTTTGGCAGCAAATATCAGTTACGCGGTTTTGCTGAATGAGGATACGCGGTTTTGTACTTTAAACGACGATATGTATATCTATCAGATAGGAAATTTAATTCAATATAACCACCTATACACAATACAACACTGAATTTACATACTTGAAATGTGTGTGACAGAATCAATTTGTACATACATATCTAAGTACTTAGTACCGAAAATTTTTTGGTGCACGACTTAAACACACCCATTCTCAGTAATCATCGATGCAATCGATAAGTGGCCAAGCCGACTTCGCCGCCGCTGAAAGGCAAATGAAGTCATTTCTGATATGGTGTTCTGCAACATTTAACCATTGGGTTATATACATATGCTGTAGCCAGTTGGTCAGAGGTTCATACTACCACACCGGTGGACGTAGGATAGATAACCGGTCCGATCAACATTTAAAAATTATAATTTTTTTCTAACAGCAGGCGATTGCATACCTTCGAGCGTATTTTGGCCTTGATAAGGCTTCTCATATAAACAATTGTATGTACCTCCATTTGTGTTCTAACATCAGGACGCACACCACTAATTTATTTACTTAATCTACAAAAATTATTCATTCTAAGAGACGATTACATTAATTATAAATTTAAAATAAGTGTATGCTTAAGATTACAACAGTTATGACAAAATTGAGTCAAGACATAAGAAACCAAAGGCGTCCTGCGATTCGTAGGCGCTTAGACAAATTGATTGAGCTGCTGATCATTCCATGTATTAATTTATATATGTATAATACACCGAGCATATCTCTGTGACTATGCAAATCCAAAAAGATCGGTGGGAAGCCAAAATAACTCAACCTGAATACCAGGAGGATGAGAAATTTTATAGAATGTTTTACTAAAATCGGAGTAGATGACATTTTCTGGTACCAAGTATGTATATATGTACGCTAGTTCCGCCCTACATATTTCAGAACTATGTCTGAACTAGAGGTGCAAAAAAAATCGATTCTGACATCGATATATGGATTTTTTTAATTTCTGACACAACATTAATGCTGTGGGACGAAATCGATTAATATCGAAGAGAATTCCTTCGCTACTTGTAAAAGTGTCGACGGTAAGTAGATCATGCGCTATGCGAAAAATAAAATTATATTGTGTAATTTCAAAAATTTTAAAGACGGTGCTTAAGGGGGCTCAGCACAATGTGTGTCAAATTTGGTCGAAATCGTGGAAGTGGGCGGTGCATATATCAAGTTTGAGTAAGTATTGATGAATATTTTAGACACAGGCAAACACAAATAAATTAAAGACCGTTTTTTGGTTAAATTGCTTAACTCCGACAATTTTTATGCAATTGCATTAGGTGAGGTATCACTTTATTTATTAAATAAGCGATGGTCAAAGCTAAAAAATTTAGAAAAATAAGGATTTTAAACTAAATAAAAAAAAGTGAAATGGAATCGATAAATGAAAAGAAAAAATATCCAATAATCGAGCCTTAACATTTTTTCTCATACAAAATTTATTTTCCCAGATCTGTCCAAAATGGAACCAGCTCAGAACTAGCTCAAAAGTTCTGCACACTTTGTAACACATCGCCATGTTAAAAAAGACAGTCGAAAGCATCGATGTGGGATAGATGAAAAACCAGTACCGTCCCTTTTTGAGCAACTTCAGCGGGAGTTCTGAATTAGTTTGATTTGCTGCAGGGTATTTTTCTATCGTATCGTTTCGCATTTTTTTAACCGATTTTGAAATAATGTTAGCTTGAACGATTGCACTATAGAAATTTGGCCGTGTTTCTGACCGAAAGTCCAGTTTCGCATGTGTTGCAATAGTTTTCTCTTTTGGTATTTTAATAAAGAAGACCTCATTGTTTAACCAGGTGCACTTTGTTTTTATAAAAATATTTTGACATGTGTAGATACACTACTAGAGCTCTTGTTAAAAATCGACTATCCGGCTATTCAGTCGATTGATAGTCGAATAGCCGCTCGAATTCGACGAACCGTTCACTTTCGCCTAACCGCCCATTATCGTGTAATCTGAAAATCGACTAACCGAACAGTTGATCACAATAAACTTATTGTTATTAGCACGTTTAAGTTTTGAAAATAAGCTTAAGTATTTAAAAAATAAAATAAAAAAATTAAATATAAAAAATAAAGAATACGTAAGGTTATTAACTACTGCACCGTGGGGTAATTTATATCGGTATTGGAGGTTAATTCAAAAAAAGAATTTCAAAGTACAAAGAAGTTTTTAGTACCAAATGGAAGAAGATAAAATTCTACATCACCATTCAATCAAATATTTACCCAAAAATTTGCTGTTTTCCTCCAATACACTCTTAAAATCGTCACTTTTTCCTTTTTATGTGCGTAAAGTGAAAAGCGTGATTTAATATTTCATATTTCCAAGCTATTTCTAAGTTTTCTTTATAGATATATCAAAAACGGCAGTGGTATTTAGGCAATAAAAAGTGATCTTGTTTTCTTTTACTAGTATTTTATTTTATTTTTATAGAAAGGATAGAGACAAGGTGTTTTTGACTATATACGTAGCCATATAGTTCTGAAGTAGGTGGGATCAAGCAAAAGTGTTTTCATTTACATATACCTTGGAGATTATAGTTGTATTCTGTAAAAAAAAATTGCGGCATAGCTATTAGGTACATACTTATATTATCAAAAGTAGGCTAAATACTAGCCAGCTCGAGTGTTTGAGTTTAAAACACAGCCGTGCACTGAAAAACTGGCCCTTATAATGGCATTATTTATTTGTTCAATGATTTATAGGGTGTATGTGAAACCGTGAAGATTGTTATTGCATATTTTTGTTGTTAATTGTAATCCTTGTTACTGTTTATAATATTGTTATTTCTGTGCATGAATGGCATGTGCAGTGAATAAAAATAATGATAGTGATGATATTTTTAACTAACACAGTTACGGTTAGATGGAGAATGACAATATTGGGGGCATCACTCCACAAATATTTCATGCATGGGTCTGAGGTAATATCCCACGCTTTGTTACCTATGTTCAATTGCCAGAAGAAGTTCTAGAAGCACAAAACAAAGACCTTAAAACCTAAAAATGTTCTCTATTGTCTCGCAATTGCAGCAGAAAAAATACGAATGAAGATATACTCAATAGATTTTTGATCAGTTCCGACCATATAATATCAAGTATGAGAAAACTACCCCAAACAAAAATTGGAGAATTTGCCGAAAAAAGGTAAACATTTGATAATACTGGAAAACTATAATGATGATGAAGATGTTGATAGCGATGACAATGTCGCAAGCGAAGATGATCATTGTTTTTTATTAAAGGTTATATTTTTTAAACTATTTTCTAAGCTTAACGAAAACAGAGAAAATTTGTACAATTCGGATTCATTAATATATGACAAAACCACACTGAAAGTTGGATGTAATAATTAACTAAAATATGTAACTATTAATACAACTACGTAAAATATGAATAGCACTGAAATATTTTTACAGGTAATTAGAAAAAGAGAATAAAGTGCAAAAGTTAACAAAAAATGAGAACACATTTGAGGGCGTCCAGTCCATCCCTGATGTTGATGATGAAAACAGGGATGAAGATAATGATGTGGATAACTCTAATAATGATAGTGATGATATATGATTAATTTTATTTATAAGAACAACAACTAAAGATTCATTTGGTAATGCTATAAAAACCTTAATAATAACGAGTAAAGAAGTATAAGTTTGGGCAAAGGCAAATTTTATATACCGGCGCATAGTCCGTAATTACGGCAATTTAGGGAAGGAAAAACATAGCACCCACAATTTTGACTCTAGAAATATTTTTTTTTAGTTATATACTTCTACTAGACTGTATAATTACGCTTTAAAAGGATGTGCGTGATTCCATAAGTATAATATTTTATGGGGGCATTTCCAGGGGAGGGTCTTTATAGTCTCTTTATAGTTTCGTCTTTTATATCGCATATCTTTTGCGATAAACGGTCTACGCAAGCGATATATCTCTTACGATGTTTCGTATGCGAGCGCCCATAGCAGGTATAGACGTGCACCGTTCTTTAAGCCTATTGTAGAAAGTTTGGCATCGTTGATTTACTCCCATAATTACGACATCAGTAATCTGCGGTTTTTGATCCTCACACCAAGCATGCACATATTTGATGACACCTGCATCCTTCGCTCCCACCACGAACCCAACATGATAAAAATCCCAATGACTAAATTTTTGTCACCAAAAATACACAAAAACCGATTTTTTTTAAGCAAAGGTTGACTTTAAATCGGCAAATTGTGCAATTTTGTTCCCTTGATATACAGATGATCGATTAAAGGTTTCTGCAGAGATCCAATTGTCAAACGTTGACACACAATTTATATGCTTATATGAAAAAATTGAAATCCCATTTTATTTTTAAATCGAAAGGAGCGCAATTGACATGTATGAATGACGTTTAAAATTTTAAAATATTGTTTTTAATTAAGTTAAGTTAAGTTNACATGTATGAATGACGTTTAAAATTTTAAAATATTGTTTTTAATTAAGTTTACAATGTGTCAAATGCAAAGTATACCCAAGAGTGCAGTCTCGTTAGGATATGAGACGGATACGATCACGGATTGATAAAGGCCGGAAAACTGGCGATTTTCGTTCTTCTAAACAGGCATGTTTGTACAAGCTCAGCATTCTTCCAGGTGACCTTCTAACAATTTGGGACCGATTTTCTATTATATCAGACATCCATACGCACATATATCGTATCTGAACTTTTTTTACCAACTTCGATTTTCGATTTACCTTCCCCTAAATCACCCAGGCACAGGTATCAACTATCGTCGTTCCAAATTTCATTAAACTACCTAAAAGTCTATAACAGAGTAAATTGGAGTAAACGACTTTCCTCATTTATTGAAATATCGGAGTTTTCGTATATCCAAAAAATACCGTTATACGGCAAGCAGTGCAACCTTAGTCCGATTTGAACAACGAATTGATTTTTCGTACCATGGTTATTAAATGCACCGAGTTTGGTAGAAATTGATAAATCGTTTACCGAGATACACATTTTTGGTCATAAGTGGGCGGAGCCACCGCAAAAATCCATAAATTTATAATAATCTAATTTTCTCCTACGTGGGCATTGCAATAATCGAATTTGAGTCAATTAGCTTCAGTAGTAACTGATTTATCGAAGTTTTCGTGTTTCTCTAAATTACCGTTATATGGTAGGCGGGCGTGCTTATAGCCCAATTTCAAAGATTTTCAACAAATTTCTTAGCTGGATCCTAAGCAAGGCTCGTAGTTTGGTAACGATTGGTAAAGTATCTACTAAGATACAATATGTCATCATAAGTGGGTGGGGTCACGCCCCTTTTCCAAAAACTTAATAATAATATTATTTTGCACCAAAATTCTACTTCACATACCGATTTTAAACAATTTTGATCCAATATTTACTGAATTATCATATATTATGCATTTTTCGAAAATACCGTTATATGAGAAAGGGGCGTGGTTAAAGTCCGATTTCGCCCATTTCCAATAGGAACCTATCTTGGATAAATAGCAAGCTATATGCCAAATTTAGTTGAGACGTGTCAATTTTTGCTCGAGCTATCGTGTACAGGGAAAGATGGACGGACGGACGGACATACAGATATGGCTTAATCGACTTCTCTTTTCATTCTGATCATTTATGTATACATTTGTCTATATCTATCTCGATTCCTTTAGGCTGTTACAAACAACCGTTATGTTTTAAATTAAATGTTCGTATGAATTGATCTCCAGTTTCAGGGTCGATTACCCCACTGTGTACTAGTTTGTTAACGGTTAGTTGTTAATTAAGTCGACTATTTTTTGTATTTTATGAATTAACATTTTCTAATCGATTAACCGATTAAGTCGCTTAATAAGAACACACCTTACAGGGCTTTTACACGAAATGCATAGCATATGTAAATGCTACTTTTTTGTATATACTCGTATGTACCATATATTAGAATGTAACATAAAAGTAGCATTTACATTTGGAAATACATGTCGTGTAAGAATACTTTTACTAAAGTCAGAATTGGTGAGTAAATTGTTGTGATCGGTTGTGTGCGAAATATGAAAAATAACGCCGAAAGTGAGTAATTTTAAGCTCTATATTGCATTTTTGTTAAATTTAATATTTAGTTTAAATAACGCTTCGTTTTAAGGGTTTGATGGGTAGGGTTTAGTATGCAGCCACACTCTTTGTTTTAAGAAAAGCATTTGGAATTAAGTAATGAAACTTAGGGAGGAGGAGAGGAAAAAATATGTAAAAAATATAGTTGTTTATAAGTTAATAGTTTTTAAATTTGTTAAGTTCATGCATTTGACAAGTACTTGTATATATATTAATTAACATAACACTCCATTCAATAGCTTACATTCGTTTATTTTTATTTTATCTTGCTTAAAAATCACTATAACTTTTATTAGCTTGTAAATTACATCAAATTGTATTCATATTCACAATACCAAAGGGTTGCAAACTAACACACAAGATGTGCTGACATACTGTATAAAACAATAAAACAGAAGGCAATACATAAAAACGAATATATAAGAAAGCAAAGATATTTAATAAATATGAAACAATATGCAAAATATGCAATATGTCCCTCTTCTATGGCAACACAGAAGGTTATAGTTCCTAAGCGCGGCCGAAGGTCACCTACGCGGAAAGGAATTTAACCCTTAATTAGGTGCATAAAGAAAATCGCAAAATTAGTCGCATGGGGTCACTGGGGTCCCCATTAAAAAAAAAAAACTTACCTCCCCCAAAAAATGTTACGTTAGTGGTCGCTTGCGGTCAGCACTCAAGCGAGTAGCGACACATATGAGCGAGGGTGTTCTAGCCATGACTAAATAAATAAAACGAAATATGTATTGTCATAAATATTAAAGCTATTTATTATAGTTAACTTAAAGAAAGAAAAACATAACTTTGATTTCAAACTTAAATACAAAAATAAAAACTTACTTCCGCCAAAAAATGTTACGTGAGTGCTCGCATGTGGTCAGGACTTAAGACAGTAGCGACACATGTGTACAGGCCGATGTTTTGGCTGTGACAAATTTACGTACCCCGCGGGGAGATAGGAAGCTAGAAAGAGCGCGAGCACGCTCCAAGCACTCCAAGACATCTTTTTAACTTGAAATGGCCTTATGCGCCTAATTAAGGGTTAACACCTAATAATAATATTTTAGTATATATATAGTGAAATATAAAACAATATCCGTTCGTTTATCTTCAAATTGATATGTGTTTTCCGTGGATTTCTACTCATATTGAGATTTCATGTATACCAATAATATAATAATATAGATATTAGACTGCACCACCAAAATAAGTTGCGGTTTTTCCGCCGGGATTACAAAATTTATTATATTTTAAGACGTCCACCAAAATATTTCGGAAAAATATTAAGCGAGCTGGATCGATTAAAAAATACCTCCAAAAATGGAGTTTTTTATGAATACAAATAGTTTCTTAAAGAAATTTTGAAAAAAGTCCCCTCAGATGACAAAACAGATTAGGCTTAAAAAATCTGCATACAAATATTAAAAGATCTTTTCAACGGAATCGTAATAATGGGATTTTTGATGCTGTTTTCTTTTGCTTTTTTTAATGATTGATTTTCGAAAAAGTTAAATAACTGGGCCAAAACTATTCTGATGTAGACTTATGGGATCTCGATAGAAAGGTATTTTCCCACTATTTTTATTTATATGCAAAAAAGGTCATTCGTGTCCCTTTTTTTTCAAATACCAACACATCTTAATTCAAATTTGAATGATGATCGTTCATCCTACCTTTCTCTTTCATCCTTTGAATGAGCTTATTAGCAAAGAAAATAAAAAGGATGAGAAAATACCTTTCCAATGATACCTCACAAGACTAAATTGGAAGAGTTTACGTTCAGTTATTCAAGTTTTTCTTATACCAATCTTTGATAAAAGTTAAAAAACAGCATCAAAAATATCATTATTAGGATTCCGTTCAAAATTTTTTTTATTTTTTTTTAATATTTTTATGCAAATGGGCGTAGCCAGGTAGGGGCAGGGGGGTGCTTGAGCCCCCCCCCCCTAATTTTAAAATTTTCCTTATATATATATAAAATAGTACCCTGAAATGCCCGCTTAATAGGGTCGAGCTTCCCTCCCCCCCCTAAATTTCATTCTGGCTACGCCGATGATTCTACCCAAAAGAGAACAAGCGGCACTGTAAATTGGGTTTGGTGGAGAACCACGAAGAACGAACAAAGGAATAGGAAAGCCTTCTCTGCGTTGAAAAGACCAGGTCTCCTTCTCCACCTTGGTTCCACTTGGCATTTACAATTGGCGCATGTTGGCACAGAAGAGAAACTAATGGAGTGCTGTTTTTGACTCGGCCACTACATTCTTATCACAGTTTTAAATCCGTTATGACCTAAAAAAAAGGTTAGAAAATAACGACTTTTCGGGGAGTCAACTATTCAAATAAGATTAAATTGATTAGACATCTTACGCGATTTACCAATGAGTGACTTGTCAAAGTTTGAGCAGTGTTACCTCATCGAATAAGTTTTAGGGAGAATGAAATAAGGTATTTTGTGATTGGGTTCAAAGTGAACTTGTTTTACTTCCAGGCAGTTTCATTTTCTGAGTTTTCTGCAAGGTCAATTTACTGGCTCGAACTGTCTCAAATTAATATCGGTGCTTTTTAAATTACCTAAATGCATTAGTAATTGTTCCAGAAAAATTATGTTTTGAAAACTAAATTATGTATACACGTCAAAATACTCATTCTTCCAACTTTATGGCAATCTAAACAAATCGATGACCTAAAATCTACTCCACAGATACTGGTTTTCACCTTTATAGAATATGTAATTTAAAAAGTTGCGGAACTGCCGCGTCTTCATCGCAAAACGTCACATAAAACCATGAAAAATTGCCTTAATGGACGTAATACGCACGCACAAAAAGGAAGTGAAAATAGAAAAGCGAAAAACGAAAAACGTTTGGAGATGAAAAAATAAACAATTTGCGATAGCGTAAATTTGATTTCCGAAACATAAACAGTGAAGCAAGAACCCGTCGCGACGCACCGTCACCAATACTCTTCGCAGGAAGGCATAACACAAATATGACAACTACCTCGGATAAAAAAATTGGCACAGGTAGCGTGGAAAATTGCAAAAAATGAAATCAGAGGTAAAAAGTAAAATATGAAAATCCAAACACTAAAAAACTTGCTGCATTATATACAACAACAAAAAAATTAGTAAAGCAAAGCAGGTGGTCGACTTGACGCATCGAGCTGTGTGAAAGGGAATTGTTTGGAAGATTTACAGTTTATTTGAACGAAAAGTAAGCAACTGCAACAACATGAAACTCAGCAGCCCTTCAACGCGATAAACACACAGCCCAATTGCAAGCCCCGAGAACCCGCTGAGCGCAAAGCGGGTGCTAGCGTTTTCACCCTTTAGCCACACCAACTGTGGAGAAAGCATTTTGCCAAAATTTCAAACGGAGACTTTAAGAATGGGAACAAAACATACATAGAACGTTGAAGTAACTGCCACTGTGCGATTTGAGATGGTCTTTAGTCGATATCCCGTGGCGCCGTTGGGCAATCCTTGTGTCTGATATTGACGAGAATTCCACATTCCACCCGCGCTGCCAGCATACCCACGCAGCCTAATAGTTTGTTGTGATTTTACGTCATCAGCCAGGGGACTTCTTTTGTTTACACTTGCGTTTCTAAATCATGCGAGTGTGTGAGTATATGTACATGTTCATATGTATAATGGTACAAAATATGGAAAATATTAGTGTCAGGTCGATTGCCTCAGAGAAAAGTACCGTCAATATTCGACACACATACAACTTTCGTCACTCTTTTTAAATTTTACAAAAGAAAATAACACAAGCCTTTAAAAGTGCACTTACCCGAAATTTGTAACTTTATTTTTAAGTCCACAAACTGAGTGAATTGGATTTCCGTAACCTGTCAAAATATGGAAGCGATAATTTAAACATTTTTTTATTAATATGTATAACATAAATAAATTAAATTATCAAATGGCGATCATTTCTAAAACATTATTAAGTGCAGCAGGGACTNATATGGAAGCGATAATTTAAACATTTTTTTATTAATATGTATAACATAAAGAAATTAAATTATCAAATGGCGATCATTTCTAAAACATTATTAAGTGCAGCAGGGATGGCAAGGCAAGGATGTTTCCAAAATTATTTGTTTGTTAATTGAGGCAAAACTAGTACCACACTTATTGCTTTACACTTCTTTCTAATATTTGTTCATAATTTTTCTAGTTATTGTTCATGTTTTTATTTTGTTTTAGGTCCTAATGGTTGTCCGCGCCGGCGCGGTCGTCAAACTTACACACGCTTCCAAACTCTTGAATTGGAGAAAGAGTTCCACTTCAATCACTACTTAACACGCCGGCGAAGAATCGAAATAGCTCATGCGCTTTGTCTCACTGAACGTCAGATAAAGATCTGGTTCCAGAATCGGCGAATGAAGTTGAAGAAGGAACTACGCGCAGTCAAAGAAATTAACGAACAGGTGAGTAACCGCTATATATTTCAACCCGAAAATTCAATAAAACTTTAACAGGCCTATCACAAATTCCGAGTGAACTCCCGCCGTGAAAAAATCTGCCGTCACGATTTCGGGAGAAATGCTATCAGCAATTTCGATGCATTCGTAGTTAGTGCTGCCTTTGGTTTTTGTTTGTTTTTATGTTTTGATTTAATAATTCTAAATCAAAAAAATCTAAATAAAATAACTCGAAACCAGTGATACCATTCTCACGAATTTCGAATTTGCGGGAGAATTTCGTGATCACGACGGAAGTCATGATAGCGATTTCCCGATGTGACAACGTCGGGATCTCCGACGGAATTCATGATAGACCTGTAAAATCGATACAAAACAGACATGTTTCCTATTTTAGAAGAGTGGATATCAAGAAAAAAAATATTACCGACTTTCTTAATTTTTGCATTGTTTTTTAACTGAATTTATTACGTTTAATGAATTTTTTTATTAGACCAGGTCATTCCCCATCTATCCGTCACTTAAATTTACGTGTTTCCCATGCTGTAAAAATAGCCGAAAGGTATTTTTCATCATATATTTGTAATTTTTGACCCGATTTAAGTTATGGTCGATCATTTAAATATACTTTTTGAGAACTATTGACCATTCTGACGTCATACAAAATCACAACATACTAAATTTTTCGGATTAGTTGCTCACTTAATTTTAATTCAGTGGGTAAAAGTTTAAATATATAATTCACTTTACTGGTGAAGGACGTATTGTTGGTCAACATATATTCCAATTTACAGTTAGTATTTAAAATAGTCTTTGCATCGATATAAATATGTATGACACACTTCGAAACTGGGTTACAGATAAAAATAAGTTATGCACCAAACATGATATAGTGTGGCGACTAGCAGGATTTTTTTACACCAATATCCTCTCTCGTAAATGGAAACAACAAATTCTTCACAAGAATTCCACAGAGAATCGAATGGGAAGGTGCCACAAACCTACACGGCTATCTATACAGACGGTTCTAAGCTAAACGAAAGAGTAGGCAGCAAAATTAACTCCAGCGAACTTGTACTAAACCCCAGTTTTTCGCTTACCGGACACCTGTAGAATTTTTCAGCCAGAGCTAAACGCCATTATGGAAGGCGATCGGTGGCTCGCAGCTTCCGCCCTTCCAAAACTATATACTCTGAGAGCCCAGCTGTCTCTAAAATCCAAACACGGGACGATAGCACATAATTAAAAAAACACACACTGTTTGAATGTGTTTTTTTTTTATTAAATAAAAAACCAAAACGAATATTCGTCTTGATATCATAGAGTATTTAATTAAAGTTTTTGTAAAGAAAAAAACAAAAATGGTTTAGACACAAGCTAAACAAAGTCTCCTTCGATGTTCAGGGCAAGCAGGCCTTTCACACTTTGTGCAAAAATTTTGATTTTTTTGTCGTTTTTTGGGCATAAGCCCAATTTAGCTGGTGACTCGCCCAACATTCAAATAACAATGTCTTCTTTTATATACGCTAAATTATATCATACGCATGGGCGTAGTCAGGTAGGGGCAGGGGGTGCTCGAGCGCCCCCCCCCCCCTAACTTTCAAATTTTCCTTATATATATATAAAATAGCACCCTGAAATGCC
The DNA here is from genome assembly GCF_001687245.7 of Rhagoletis zephyria. Taxonomy (NCBI): domain Eukaryota; kingdom Metazoa; phylum Arthropoda; class Insecta; order Diptera; family Tephritidae; genus Rhagoletis; species Rhagoletis zephyria. The sequence continues at coordinate 18,010 of NW_016161677.1, forward strand.
AGCTTAATAGGGTCGAGCCCCCCCTAAATTTTATTCTGGCTACGCCGATGATCATACACATACGTATAAGGTATCAGGGGTGACACAACACCCCACACTTATCTTCGCAACAACTACACCTTCCATATATCCAGGGGCGCACCCAGTAATATGTTTTGGTAGGGGTTTATACTTCCAGAGATATATCACCAGAAAATACTGAAAATTCGCTTCAGATGCTCTTTAAAATACATATATGCAAATTCTATATAGTATGTAATAAATAAATACTCTTTTTAAAGTTTCATAAATTCCACTTTATTCACATAAAATTAACAAAGAACACAAACATTTTAAACCGACTCCAAAAAAAGGGGAGGTTATCAATTCGTAGGAATATTTTTTCTTTTTTTATGTATGCTACCGCATAACCTTGGCCCACGTGAACCGATTTCAAAACCATTTTTTATCGGAAGGATGGTACCTCACTGGTCGTCCCGTAATTTGGTTTAGATCCGATCATTGGATCATAAAAAATTAACGGTACTCTTAAATCTGTAATGAGAATTGAAGTCGGTGGTTTTTTCTTGCTTAAAAATTATTTGTTTAATAAAAAGTGCTATAAACAAAATATGCGCTCAACTTTCTTAAGTATTAAAAAATGTTAAAACAGAGTTTTAATGTTTATTTTTCTCTAATTCTGGTTTCTGATTTTCAATGGAGATAGTGCCTAATTTTTTTAATATTTCGAGTACCGAGATAATTAATTGAAGGGTCATTTCATGTAAAAGAGTAAAACGCCATAAATTTAAATATGCCCTAATTATCACTATTTCAGCAATAACCCCTTCTTACATGACAACATTTCATTTACCTGTTGAAAGATATTAAAAAATGCGAAGAAGTTGTAATTTTTGTCTATGGAAACTTTTATTTCATGCATAATTGCTTTACACCAGTCACAAGATGTCCCACCAGACGCAACTCAAAATATATTTTTTTTTCTATGAAGATTATATAAACCTAATCTTTATAAAACAAAAGTGTATAATTCATATTTCACAACACAAAAACATCGTTCGTGAAGATTAAGTGTTTTGGTTAAAATTCATCTTTGAGTGCAAAAGGGTAAAATAGAGTTATTTTCAGTGTCCCACCAGCCACATTCATACAAATGATAGTTACATAAAACTAAGAAATCGTTTGGAATTTTTGTTAAATCAATTTTATACATTAGTTATCGTTCTATGTTAAAAAATATCTATTCTGACGGCATACACTAGCAATCAAAAGTGAGTGCATGGTGTTTTTTGTTTAATATTGGCATTGTTGAAACTATAAAAAGTCGTGATACTGAACCAAAAAATTGTGGATTGCTGTTAATTTATTAGTCATTCAATTATCAGAACTAAAAGAAATTAGTATGGGAGCACCCCTGAGATACCACCTTTCCGATAACAAGCGGAAACGGTTCACGTGGTCCAAAGTTATCCGGTAACATACGTACAAAAATATATTCCGACGAATTGATAATCTTTTTTGAAATCGGTTGATTCTTGTCGGCCGCTGTGATGTAGTGGTAAGCAGTGCGCGCTTCCACTCCACAACACCTGGGTTCAAACCCTGGTCAAAGCAACATCGCAAAGCGATTTTGGCCAAATCCAAAACAGCACGCCAGTAATTTTTCTTCTGTGCCAACTGACGCCAATTGGAAATGCCAAGTGGAGCCAAGTCCTTCTCCACTTGGTCTTTCCAACGCAGATGAGGCCTTCCTCTTCCTCTGTTGCCACCGGAGCCGCTGAATTTTAATTCGCTGCACTATGTCTATATCGTTGTAAAGCTCATACAGCTCATCGTTAAATCGCCTGCGGTATTCACCCTCCCCAACGCGTAAAGGCCCGTAAATCTTTCGCAGAATCCTCTCGAAAACTCCAAGAGCCGCTTCATCAGATGTTATCATTGTCCATGCCTCCGCGCCAATCACCAGCACNGATGAGTGACTTATAGAGTGTGATCTTTGTACGACGAGAGAGGACTTTACTTCTCAATTGCCTACTCAGTCCAAAGTAGCACTTGTTGGCAAACGAAGTCGTCTACTTTTTCAAACTTGTAACTGTCAACAGTAACGGGTGTGCCAAGACGTGTATGCTCTGTGATGACAGGAGATTCTTCGTTTTGTCCTCGTTCACCACCAGACCCATTCGCTTTGCTTCTCTACCTAATCCCGAAAAGGCAGAACTAACGTAGACCTTAAGGAAAATTAATAGGTGAGCGAAATTTTTACCCGCTTGGGTTATTTTTCCTTCTTTATTTAAATTAAACGATTTTATTGAGCTTTAGGTTTTTTCTAATAAAAATTTGTAATTCAGTTTTTATTAAATTTTTACAAAAGCCTAGCTCATTGTAAAATAAACACCATAAAATCCATTTTGCAAAACTATGTACAAAAACGTGAATTTTTTTCCGAATAAAATGTTCTCAAAATATTTAGATTGAAACTTGCACTTTATTATACTATCTGCATACCAAAAAAATTTCTAAAAATTCCAATGCTAAAGTTATAAATTTTGGTGACATTTTTTTGAAGTTCGCGAATTTTTTTGACCAAGTTTAAAATGCGGAGTTACACTGGGTCTTTTATAAAGTGAGCTAGACTTGTATACAAAATGAATGGACATTAAATAATTAAAAGAAAAGTACCCGAATCTGGTCCAATACTGCACATCTATTATTTTGTCCATGAGTTTATATATGATTATATATGTATGCTCATTTACTTCAATAGTGTCGTAACTCAAAAAACCAAACTCGAGAAAACGGCTCTAAAGTTTTGAATTTACCAGGGACCGCAAATAACGCTTATCCTTTGAAACTTCAACTCAAAAAATCACGCGCAAAGAGAAATGCTACGCGCATAAGGAGTAAACCAATATATTTCTTATTACTCGGAGTACCTTCAGCGACACTGATTTTTATTTTTACTTATAAAAATCAAGTTTAATCATCATGTTTTGAGTTTTATTTTTTACTCACAAAATAATCGTTATGTTTTGAGTTTTACTTTTGGCTCGGAAAATAATCGTTACGTTTTAAGTTTTATTTTTTGCTCGGAAAATAATGGTTACGTTTTAAGTTTTATTTTT